>NC_073303.1:1378852-1580372 GCF_027595985.1 Sorex araneus
AGACCCCAGGCTCCTCGAGGGTCTTCCCGAGAGCATCACGCAGGAGGGAGGAGAAGGCGCCACCCACCCACCAGGCTCCAGCGGCCAGCCTGGGGGAGGGGCTGCAGTGGAAACGGAGCCTCTGTTGGCACATGAAGAGACGTGGGGGGGGGCAGCATGCAGGGTGGGGCCCCCACCCCCACACCCCCACACCGGGAAGCAGGGCCTGGGCAGGAAGGGGCGGTCATCAAACAGGCAGCCAGGGCCGTCCCGGGGCCCGAGTAGCCGGCACCCAGCACCAGCCCCGCGGGCTGCCAAAGCAGCATGGGTGGCCCCAGCCGGGCTCCCTCTGGGGTGGGGGGGCCGGGCCCCCTGCTCAGGAGCAGCCCTGGGCCGTGCATGGGGGTCGCTGTGTGTGCAGTGTCGGGGATGAAGGCAGAGAGGCCGCGAGCACCAGCTCCAGCCTCGCCGTCCCCGGGGTGGGGGCGGGGGCGGGGGGCAGGACGTTCACGCCCGTCCTGTCCCGGGGACAGACTCCCAGCGCCGGGCTCCAGCTCCGAGGGACGGGAGCCGCCTCCCCACCTGCCTGTGCCATCATTTTTGTTTTCAGCGTTTCCCCTCCACCTGGTGAGCAGCCGCTTGCCCGAGTGCGAGCTGGTCCGGGACGGGGGAACAAGCCTCTGATTATCTCCTGCTGGTCCCCGAGCAGAGCTCCAAGACTCTCATCAAAACCTGCCTTTAAATTATTTTCTTCTAAATTAATTTCCCTAAGTAATCAATGACAGCAGCTAACGCGGAGCAGGCTATTTGGAACTATTAAGTCCGTGATTAAGAAGACATCAGGCACCCCGAAATCTAATTAACTCCAGCACCAGATTCGTGCGTTTCTGCGAGCCTTCCAGGGTGTCACAAGCTTAAACAAATCAAACTGACGTGCAAACTGGGATTTCTCGTTCTCTGCATGTCGGGGAGAAACGCGCACGCAGCCCGGCCACCTTGGCGGTTACTCGGGGGCAGGCTCCGGGAGGAAGGTGCAAGGGCAGCCCTCGGGGACGCTGAGGGACCCCGGAACGGAAGCAACACCCCAGGCCCGAGACCCCTCACCTCCGCTAGAAAAGGCGAATTCTTAAGCTCCCGCTCCCAAGCCCGAGATCTCAGGGCAAGGTTTGTACAAGCGCAGGCAGAGAGCGTGCAGGACAGCCGCACGCCAAACACGGACGGGGACTGAGTCGGCGAGGAGGTTCCCTCGGAGCAGACTGGAGAACAGCTTTGTAACTGCATCCCGTGGTGGTTCGATAAGAAGAAGAAATAAAATAAATAAAAATAAAGCAAATTGGAGGTGGGGACTCGCTCTGCTGTGCTCAGAGGCAGCTCCTGGCCCTGTGCTCAGGAATCGCTCCCGGTGGGGCCCAGGGCAGGGGGGGCGGGGGGGCTCACCAGAGGCAGCTCCATCTTTGCCTTGATCTAAGTTCCAGGCGAGCGCTTGGCCCCTGTCCTGTCCCTCCAGCCCGAAACAAAGGCCTGAGATTTATTTCGACCCTTAGTTGTGTGACCTCACAGCGGGCTGTGACCCAGTTTCCAAGCCACGGCTAGCGAGGACCCACTCCCAGCTGCTGGTACGGGTTCGTCTCTCCAGGTTTCTCCAAAACCCCTCTCCCCATCTCTGAGAACAAGAGCTGGCGCATTAAAATTCCTTAAAACAAATCTGAGTGAGATAAAATGGCAAGGTGGGTAATCCATCGGTAATTCCACCTTGACAAAGAGGCCTCCAAACTGAAAGCTGAAAGGATTTCGCTTAGAAACTCGCCAAACCCACATCAAATGAATTTTACATGGTTTGGGGGGAAGTTCAATAAAGATAATCCTAAATTTAGAAAAACGTAAATATCTGAAATGCTTCCAGGTGAACTGTTTCCAAGGAGCAATTTGGGGCGGGAGAGAAGGGGGCCGGCCCCTCCCAGGTGGGCCTTCCGTCCAGGGGACGCCCAGGGGGACACTGGCCCTGCACGTGTGGGGCCCTGGACCGAGTTCTGGCCTGGCCCAAAGAGAACAAATCGCCGTAAAAAGATTAGAGCCTCGACAGGAAAGCCGGGCGCCCCGTCGGGGACCTGCAGGGCTTCCCGCTGGCACATGGCCAGCATTTCCTTCGAGGGCCACATCACGTCCCTAGACACCCGCTGCTCCAGACCCATCTCCAGATGGACGTGGGCACTGTTCTAGGGACGTGAGCAGGCACCTACTCTGGGCAGCGCCGCTGCCAGTTCGTGTGACTTAATCTCCGGAAGTGCCTTTGCTGGGTGACGTTACGGAGCCGCAGGGATTGAAGCAGTGTGGCGGGACAGACAAACAGACGAGCAAACCATGAAACAGGGTAGAGGGCCGAGGCCACGTCTGAGATGAACCCACCAACGACAAGGGAGCCAGGGAGGAGCCAAGGGGGGGGGGGCTCTTCAATAACCGGCCTGGGGAACGGACAGGCTCGAGAGTGGAAAGGGACCCCGTCTCCTCCAACGCAGAAAGGGACCCCGTCTCCTCCCACTCGGAAAGGGACCCCGTCTCCTCCCACTCGGAAAGGGACCCCGTCTCCTCCAACGCAGAAAGGGACCCCATCTCCTCCCACTCGGAAAGGGACCCCGTCTCCTCCCACGCGGAGATGAACTCCAGCGTGTTCGGGATCTCAATAGACAACCCGGCACTGTAAAACTTCTAGGAGGAAAAAGAACCAGGAGGAAACCTTAAGACTCGGTTTGGGTGACAATGCGTGGACGGTCCAGGAAAATAAGGCCACACTGGACCCGTGGGGCCACGTCCCCCTGCCACCTGCGCCGGGGACCTTGTGTCTGCTTCGGACGAGGCTGCCTGCCTGGGCTCTCTCCCACCCAGCCACGCCTGGGAGCCCCCATGGAAGGTGACGCTTCTCTGAATGATGTCAGGTCCCAGGAAGGAGGTTCAGAGCACTTTGGCAGGAGGAAGGGAGGGATAATTTTAATTTATTTTTTTAATTTATTTTATTTTTATTATTTCTTTTTTGCTTTTTGGGTCACACCCGGCGATGCACAGGGGTTACTCCTGGCTCTGCACTCAGGAATTACTCCTGGCCGTGCTCAGGGGACCCTGTGGGATCGAACCCAGGTCGGCAGCGTGCAAGGCAAATGCCCTCCCCGCTGTGCTATCGCTCCAGCTCCGAGGAGTAACTTCAGATCAGCTTCCCAGAAAGTCCCCCGGGCCACCGAGTGCCAGGGAATGGACCTGACCCCACCGAGTCTAGGGAATGGACCTGACCCTCGGACCCACCCGGCCCTGCTTCGGGGAACCAGAAGGAAGCTCGAGATGGGGAAAACCTTTCCCTGAGAGGCCAAGTCCTCGCTGGTCTCCCGACTGCCGGGACTCGGCGGGGCCCGGCTGTGCGGGGCGGGTGGGGGTCCCTGTCCCTGTCCCGGGTGCGGGCTGGCGGCGCCTTACCTGAGGCAGTGCAGGTGGAGCACCAGGGCGGAGAGGAGGAGCAGGAGGCCGTAGACGAGCACCGTGAGCAGCACCCCCAGGCCTCCGGGCTGCTCGGCTCTGACGAACGCCCAGTACAGCTTGGCCGCGTCTGCCGTGGGGGCGTCCTCGCCCGGGGCCAGCCGCTGGTAGGGGAGAGGGGACACGCGGCCAGTCAGTTTGCACGGGAGCCACAGCCACCCACTGTGACCGAGACGGGGGAGGAGACAGGCCGGTTTCGGTGAGATTGTGATCACGGTGTTGTCCATGGCTAGGCAAGGAAGAGGGGACTGGAAAGACGGTGCAGGGGCACGGGCTGGCCTTGCTCGGGACCAACCCTGGCTCGATCCCCGATCTGCTCTGACCCCTGAGCACAGAGCTGGGAGTCATCCCTGAGCACAGAGCCAGGAGAAAGTCCTGAGCAGAGAACTGATAGTAAGCCCTGAGCACAGAGCCTGGAGTGAGCCCTGAGCACAGAGCCAGGAGTCATCCCTGAGCACAGAACCAGGAGTGAGCCTGAGCACAGAGCTGGGAGTGAGCCCTGAGCACAGAGCTGGGAGTCAACCCTGAGCACAGAGCCAGGAGTCATCCCTGAGCACAGAACCAGGAATCAGCCCTGAGCACAGAGCCAGGAGAAAGTCCTGAGCAGAGAACTGGTAGTAATCCCTGAGCACAGAACCAGGAGTCATCCCTGAGCACAGAGTCGGGAGTCATCCCTGAGCACAGAGCCAGGAGTCATCCCTGAGCACAGAACCAGGAGTGAGCCCTGAGCACAGAGCCGGGAGTGACCCTGAGCACAGAACCAGGAATCAGCCCTGAGCACAGAGCCAGGAGAAAGTCCTGAGCAGAGAACTGGTAGTAATCCCTGAGCACAGAACCAGGAGTCATCCCTGAGCACAGAGTCGGGAGTCATCCCTGAGCACAGAACCAGGAGTGAGCCCTGAGCACAGAGCTGGGAGTCAGCCCTGAGGACAGAGTCGGGAATCAGCCCTCAGCACAGCCAAACATGAACCAAAATCCAAGCCAAACCCAAACAAGACAAAAACAAACAAACAAAAAGACAAGTTTTGTGATTAATTTCCCAAGTTCGTTTGGTTTGTTTTAATTTTTTTTAATTTCTGTCTCAGCATCTAAATGTGTGAACTCTACCTGAAACTCATAGAAGCCGTGTTTTATTGATGCTCTGTTAACTCCTGGCTCTGAAGACCATCAGACTGGAGATTCGAGGAGCCCGGTGGAGGGGTGGGGGACTTTCTCTCTGCAGCGTATTGGACAGAGTCAGTCTGGGCTGAGCGGAGACGGGGCGGCTCAGTTTGGGAACCTTCAAGACCCGGTTCATGTCCGCTTGAAAGCCAAGGCTCACGTTAGGTCAGTTTAATGAGCCTCAGGCGGGGAAACAGGCTCGGCGGGGCCGAAAGCATCAGCGGCGCAGCCCTCAAACACGGGTCCGAGAGCCGTCGCAGCCACGTCTCTGAGCCCGGGTCTCAGGAAACACAAACGCTTCCTCGCGGCCGTCCTGGCACCACGGGGAGTAACGGCCAGGCGGGCCCAGACGTCTCTCCCGGGAAGGACAAGTGAGCGTCCTCCGCCTTCCCGCGGGCGGGTCGCTCACTCGGCACCCAGTGCTCGGCCGGCCCGGCAAACCCGCGTTCCAGCAGGGCCCGGGGACGCCACGGCCTTTCCCTCCGAGTCGCCCTCGGGAGGGCGAGTGCCGGGACTCAGGGGCCCCCGGCGGCCCCTCGCGCGTCCGTGCCCCCGGCTGCCCAGACCCCGGCAGCCTCGCGGAGGGAGGGCGGCCGAGTGGGCAGAGGGGCGCCGGGTCTCTGCCGGGCCTGGAGCTCCTGCTGCTTCCCAGAGGGAGACTGGACGCGACGGAGCGGGAGAGGGACGGGCCTGGCACCAGCAACACGCCCTGAAGAGCAGCTCTGATGAGTCCCGCGGGCTCCCGTGAGCACTGTGCGGGGTCTGCGGGTGGGCCCGGCTCTGAGAACACGAGGAACCAGATCAAGTACGGGCAAGAGGACCTGAGAGTAAGCGACCATCTGTGCGTGTGCGTGACCATCTGTGTGCATGTGCATGAGTGCACGTGACCATCTCTGTGTGTGTGTGAGTGCATGTGACCATCTGTGCATGTTGTAACTACATGTGACCATCTGTGTGCATGTGCATGAGTGCACGTGACCATCTCTGTGTGTGTGAGTGCATGTGACCATCTGTGCGTGTGTGTAACTACATATGACCATCTGTGTGTGAGGGTGAGTGCACATGACCGTCTGTGCGTGGGCGTATGCGTGAGTACACATGACTGTGCGTGTGCATGAGGGCACGTGACCATCAGTGTGCGTGAGTTCACGTGACTATCCGTGTGTATGCACGTGACCGTCTGTGCATGTATGAGTACCATGACCGTCTGTGAGTGTGCATGTGCATGAGTGCACGTGGCCATCTGTGTGTGTGCACATGACCATCTGTGCAGATATGTGAGTACACGTGACCGTCTGTGTATGTGTGTGAGTACACGTGACTATCTGTGTGCGTGTGCCTGAGTGCATGTGACCATCTGTGTGCATGTGCATGAGTTCATGTGACCATCTGTGCGTGAGTTTGCATGAGTGCAGACAAGTTTGTGAGTGTGTACATGAGTGTGTGATATGCGTGTGGTGCCTCTATGGGTGCGTGTCCATGCTTGCTTGTGTCCGTGTGCATATGTGTGCACGCTTGGCTGATCTCAGCTGCCCCCCTGGCCCAGCTGCCCTGGACAGACTGGACATCAGCTTGGGGGCCAGTTGCAGAAGCGCCACACCGCTGGTTCCGGAACCCTCTGCGCTTCCTTCCCTCTCCGCTGCCCGGAGACTCGGCCCAGGAGGCTGCTGTGAAGCTCAGCCCTGCCCTGCTCCTGAGGAGACTGTCCACGACGCTCGAAGGTGACTTGTCCCCCAGAGCCTGGTCCCCTGGACTCGAGCAGCCGTCCGCCTCCCTGCGGCCAGGACGAGGCCAAAGCCGTGTCGCCACGCAGACGCTTCCCTCCTGCCCATGGAACCATCCAGAAACAGGCTGGCCCCGGGTAAGAACATCGTCTGGCCAGAAGGACTCAGTCTCCAGCACCTTTTGTTTCGTGACTGTGATGCCACTTGGTTCTGGGTGGCAGCTGGGGCTGGGTCCTCGGGCGGGAATGAAGAGAGCCCCCCCCCCCCCGCCACGCTGAGTGGGGTCCAGGCCAGCCCACCGCAGACTCAGGCCTCTGA
Source organism: Sorex araneus (assembly GCF_027595985.1). NCBI lineage: Eukaryota > Metazoa > Chordata > Mammalia > Eulipotyphla > Soricidae > Sorex > Sorex araneus. The sequence goes on from NC_073303.1 coordinate 1,385,557, forward strand.
GTCAAACGTTCTCCGAGTGTGACCCGCGTCCTGAGGCCTGTAGGCCTGAGCCCGCCCGACCCAGCAGAGCAGAAATTCTGGCAGCAGTCTGCCAAGTGGGCTCTAACAAGACTGGGGGGCCGCCTGGAGGTGGTGTGAGACGCAGATCGCTCCTGGGACACCAAACCTTGCAAATCGGCACCCGAGGATGTGGCTGAAGCGGCGAGTGCCCGCTCTGACTCGGGTCCCTGCTGCCCTGGCGTGAGCCGGTGACTGTCCAGTGCTCACGTGCACTGGTGTGACGTGACGACACGTTGGCTCAACTGTTGCAGTTTGGGTCTGGGGGTCACGGGCAGGACACCAAACTCCAAGCTTGCAGTGCTGGGTTCCGCTTGGAGGAACCGTGTGGGCTGCATCTGTGGTCTGGGGCGGGGGGGGGGCATCTGCCCAGCACCCGCCCCCCTCCCCCCTCCCCCCCGCCAGCCTCAGCGACAGGCTCCTGCCGCGTCACATCAAGGGAAGTGGGTAAGGAGAGCGGAGGGTGAGGGCCCCTCACATGGCAGAGCATGGTGGCCGGGGGTACCCGGGTCACACACGGGAGTCGGCCCAGGAGACGCCCCAAACAGCCGCTGCCGGGGGAAACGCAGCCTTGCCAGTCTACACGGCGTCACAAAGGCCCGTGAAGCTGTTTTCCTCAACCAGCTCAGTGCTCAGCGCTGTGGGGTCAGCGTTCCCACCCAACGCACCCCCTGGGCCCCTGCCGCGCCGTCACGCAAGCGACAGCCGGAGCCGTGGGCGGGCCTCCGGGGTGACGACTCCGGGTGACGACTGCTCCTAGCTCTGAGGAGGGGAAGGAGTCCCCGAGTCTCCCCCCCGAGCTGCCGGGTAAGCCCGGGCGGAGCTGGGCGCCCTGCCCCGGGGCCCTGCAGGCACGTGCTGGCAGCCGACCATCACGTCACATGTCACTTGGTCGAACCCGCCCACGCCGCTGGCGAGGAGAGAGACGCCGTGAGCCGGGGCTCTGGGGCCTGGACCTGTCCAGGGCGGAAGCCGCCACGTGGCCCGTGCCCGGGGCCGACGCCACAGTTCCACGGGGTGTCTCGGGACTTACCCCCAGGACAGCGTCTGCGACGAGCACCGCCAAGGGGTCCAGCGCTGTCCAGAGCGCCAGGGTCACCAGGAACTCGGACAGGACGTCCGGGGGGGGTGGCGAGCAGCAGCCGGCAGGCCCGTCGGGCCAGCGCCAAGGCCAGCAGGGCCGCGTCCAGGGCCAGGGGCCCGGCCACCACCAGCAGCAGCTCCTGCCCCGGGGTCACGGCCGAGGCCGGGTAGCAGAGCTCCACGGAGTGCAGGGAGAGGCGGAGCCTGCGAGGGGCAAAGGCGCGTGAGGCTCGGGGGGGTGGGGGGGGAGCCCTGGGGGGGGGGGCGGGTGACGGGGCGGGAACCTGTGTCCTCTGCCTGCTTTTTTTTTTTGCTTTCTGGGCCCCACCCGGCGGTGCTCAGGCTTCCTCCTGGCTCTGCACTCAGGAATTGCGCCTGGCAGTGCTCGGGGGACCCTGTGGGATGCTGGGAATCGAACCCGGGTCGGCCTTTGAACATGCCCCAGAACTAAATGCCGGACCGCCGTTTCCTCCTGCCCGGCCCCTCGCAGCTCCCGTCCGGAGGAGACGACTCCACAGGCCCCGCCCGCCTCTGGGCAGGACGGCTCTGCCCGGAGAGGCGCCCGCCGCTCCCACGACTCCTCGACTGCCAGAAACGCCTGTGGTGCTGCCACGGCGACTGGGTCCGGCCACCTCGGCCTTGGGGCGGGGCAGGGCCTGGGGGCTGCTCCGGCCAGACCCTCGCTCAGCAGCCGTCGCACCGGCAGCCACACTGTCCACTGCTCTGCTGTCCTGAGGTTTACTGCGGGCAGCAGGGAGGGCGGGGCCGGCCCAGCCAAGCCCCAGGCCCCAGGTTCCAGGGCCAGCCTGTGGCCCCGGCCGCACCCTCTCTCCACCCTCACCGTCCCGAGGCCTCTGATGACCGTTGTGCGGGGGACAGTGCTGGGCCCTCCGTCCGTCCGTGCGAGACTCGGGTCCTGCCGCTGTCTTTGTCCTCCAGCCAGGAGTGCCCGGGAGACCCCAGGGCGGACGCTCACCTTGTCACGGGGACCCCCATGGCCCGGAGCAGCAGCCACTGGCCCAGGTAGTGCAGGTACAGCCTCGGGAACCAGAGCGCGGCCGCCAGCAGGACGAGGAACCAGGAGCCCTGGCTGTGCCCGGCACCCAGCCCCAGCTCCCAGGAAACCGAGGCCAGCGCGAACCAGACGTGCCTGGACAGCTCTCCGCACCCGCTCCCGGTGGCCGGAGCATGGCTGCGAGGGAGAAGGAGGCGGTGAGTCCGGGCAGACCCACCACAGACGCCGGGCGCGGCCCAGGAAGCGGGACCCAGGGCGTTTGGGCCCCTCAGCAGAGACGCCAGCGATATGGCTCCATCCGTGGGAGCCAAAGCACGTTGGTGCCTCAGTTTCCTACCTGGGGAAGAAACGCAGGTCGAGTCCCAAGGGGCTGCGGCCTCACGCCCCCAGGACAGAACAAAACTAAGACTCAGCACCACAGCTCAGGTGTGATGAGGCGTGAGAGAACATCACCCTAGCCATGGGACGGGGACCCAAGGGTGGCCCAAGGACCGTGCAGAATGGTGGGGGCGGGGGGGCTCAGCATCTCACCACAGGGGCCAGAGGGGGCGGCCAGGCTGCCCCAGAGCTCGGCCTTCCACGGGAAGGGGCCCGCTCACGGCTCAGGACAGGCTGCCCGGGAAAGGGTCCAGCCGCCCGCAGCCACAGGTGGGGGACCCCACAGCCCCGTCGTCCCGGAAGGTCACGTTCCCAGAGCCCAAGAGCCATTACGGGTCTGAGAGGCAGCGTGAGGGGAAGGGGCGGACCCCCACCCTGCCATAGAGTTCCCACGGAGCCCCCCAGGAGTGACCCTGAGCACAGAGCCAGGAGAAAGCCCTGAGCACTGTTGGGTGAGGCCCAAGAATGGAAAGATAAACTAGGAATTAGAGAAGGAAGAGGAGGGAAGAGAGGATAAGGAGGAGGAGGAAGAGGGGGAGAAAGAAGAGGAGGAGAGGAGCAGGAGGAAGAAGAGGAAGAAGAAAAGGAGGAGGAAGAAGAGGAGGAGGAGGAGGAGGAGGAAGAAGAAGAAGAAGAAGAAGAAGAAGAAGAAGAAGAAGAAGAAGAAGAAGAAGAAGAAGAAGAAGAAGAAGAAGAAGGAGGAGGAGGAGGAGGAGGAGGAGGAGGAGGAGGAGGAGGAGGAGGAGGAGGAAGAGGAGGAGGAGGAGGAAGAAGAAGAAGAAGGAGGAGGAGGAGGAGGAGGGGAGGAGGAGGAGGAGGAGGACAAAGAAGAAAAAAACCATCAGCAGAAACAGACTATTCTGCCCTACAAAGAGAATGCGGTTTTGTTTTCACAGAGACACTCGGCGTTGGCGCGGGCAGGCCCACACAGCCCTGGCCGGACGTGCGCTCCTGTGTTTGCTTTGCCCTGAGAGTCTGAGGACCGAGCTTGCTGTCAACTGCCCAAACCAGCGTCCGCTAAAGAGGAAACTGGCCCCAGGACATTCGGATTCACCAGTGGTGACAGGCAGGACTGGGCCTTGCAGAAGCCACTGGCCCCCCCGTCCTGTGGAACACGACCCAGCACGGCCGCCAGCCAGCACAGGCTGTGCCCGAGCCCTTGGCCCGGCATCGTCCCCTGGTCACCTCTCCCGGAGAAGGGAAAATCCAGCCTGATGTTTGCAGACAACTGGGAAGCCTCAAGCTGTGCCCGGCAGGGAAGGTGGGCGCCCCATGGGCATCTGCCCGCCCCTCTGCCCCTCTCTCCCTCCCACCTCCTGGCCGGGAGGGGGCTCTGCACACACGTCACAGCCGGAGCATCCCCCAGTCACACCCAGAGCCGCGTCGTGGCCTGAGGGATGCTCGGCTCAGGGCGAGGGCCAGAGTAGTCACTACGGCCGCTTCCTGATAGACCCCCTTGTCCAGCCCGTGGAATCCGGCGTTTGCTGTTTACGACGGGAACGGCGGATCCACACTCAGAGCCTTGGGAGAGCCCCGACGCCCATCACTCAGAGTCGGATAAACAAGGCTCTGCGAGTTAGAAATCAGTGGGAACTATCCCCCGAGGCTTGGGGACGCGGGCCGAAGGGACGCAGCGGAGACAGCTAAGGCGCCCCCAGACGGCGGGAGGACTCGGGCACATCACCCCCATCACCTCAGCCCTGGAGGCTCGCCGTGTGCCGGGGAGGCTGGCCGCACAGCTGTGGCCGCTCGTCTCACTCATCCGCCAGCGCCGTAGTCTCGAGAGCATCGTCCCGGGTGTGCCCACCTGCAGGACGCCCCGGCCAGTGCCGCGCCCACGAGCCGGCCGTCCCCCCCACCCCGTCTCCTCTCACGCAGAGTCTTTCCTGGCTCTGCCCCACAAGGCGGAGCTGGCCTGGCACCAGGACCCAGGCTCTTCTCCAGGACACGGAAGCGCCAGGGGCTGAGTAAGCACCGGCCACCACGTCCGACAGCAGAGCGTGAAAGAAAGGTAACGCTTACCGGGGCTGGGGGGCAGCATCAGCACAAATGAATAAATGAATGACTGTGTTGAAGACGCGCATTATTGTAATAATGTCCTCTACAAGCTGTAAATTGAGCAGACCTCTTTTTTACGCTCATTATATACTGAGCATATTTTGTATAATCATTACATTATGTGTTGTAACATGTAATATTGATACATAATATAATATACGCTCATTATATTACATATTGATGTCACTGTCACTGTCATCCAGTTGCTGTCGATTTGCTCGAGCGGGCACCAGTAACGTCTCTCATTGGGAGACTTATTGTTACTGTGTTTGGCATATCCAATATGCCACGGGGAGCTTGCCAGGCTCTGCCGTGTGGGCGGGATACTCTTGGTAGCTTGCCGGCCTCTCCGAGAGGGGCAGAGGAATTAAACCCGGGTTGGCTGCGTGAAAGGCGAACGCCCAACCGCTGTGCTATCGCCCCAGCCCGTATATTGATGTATAAAATATATACAGAATTCCAGCCACAAGTGTCAGTGCAGACCTGTCAATTTGCCACGGTTTGTTGAAAGCCTGTTGGAGCACTGGCGCTTTGTCTAGTTTGGTGTCTCTTGTTGTTACCAATCGGTCTCTTTCCTCTGAACGTTTCTCGGGTGTGCTCAGTCCCTGGCTCTCGCGTTCAGAATAGGAGCACTGGGAGAGAGTAGCAGGGGCCAGGAGCCCTGAACCTGAGTCCCGTTCACGACGGCAGGCACTTACCTTCGTGCGGTGCCTCGGGACAATCTCCCTGCTCCTGGACGACCCCCGAGCACTGCCAGGAGGGACCCCTGAGCACCACCCACTCTTACCAAACCACCCCCGGAATATAAAAAGGGAGTGAAAAAATGAAAGAATTCTTCCTGTACTGTGGCCATAACTGATCCCTGGGTGAATGTTAGTAAGTGGCACCTCACACGGGCGCTTAGGACGAAGACCCCTGTAGACCCACCGCCTAAACGCTGAGAAGGGGCTGCAGAATATCCCTGGTCTGCCTGTCCAACCACCCTTAACTAGGTATTTTCTTTCTGAAACTGCCCTGTGGGCCAACCCGGATATTCCACTTTCAACATAACACATTGCACTTTTAACAGGTTTAATTCAATTTACAACAAATGCCTCTAATTAAGTTAAAAGATCTTTGAAAATTGCTAAATCTTAGGGGTAATAGTACCGCAACCGACACTGAAATAATTGATCATTTCCACTGAGGCACGAGGGTGCGAGCGTTCTAATGAGGAAACAGAGACCATCGCACGGAGACTCTGACTTCCAACCACCACCTCGAGAAAGGATAGAGGTTGGGGCGGGGGTGGGGCGGTCACCGTGCAGGGGCCGGGAAAGACAGTGAAGGGGTCAGAAGATGAGAGTGACCGGGCACACCCAGGGCACTGGGGACGGGCCAGCCTAAGCCTCTGCCCTTTGCAAAGTCTCCGGTCCAGACTGTGCCACGTGCTTCTGTTCTAGAACATTCCCCACCTAGAAACAGCGATTTCCCGTGTGCGCCTAGAGCCCGTCTCTTCCCCAGAGCATCCCCCTGAGAGCCGAGGACCCGCCGTGCAGGTGCCAGGTGCACAGGAGCAGGGCGCGCCCCTCCCCTGCGTCCCCCAGCCGGCCCGGCGGCCCCTGTCTCCTCAGGCTGGAGGGGCCGATTCCCGGCCGCGACCTTCCCGGGAGAGGAGCCACGTCCCGTCCTTCAGACTCAGGCGTTCACAGCACCCCGGGGCGCGAGGAAGGGGGGACACACCCTGGGGCCTGCGTAGGCGGGGAAGGAAGCACAGCATGGCTGGGACCCGGAGGCGGGAGCAGCTGGTTTGGGGAGGAGCAGGTGACAAGCCAGTGACAGAAACCTCCCGGCTTAGCCCCGAGCCACCACAGGAGCCCGAGGCGGCAGCAAGGGGGGCTGGAGCGATAGCACGGCGGGAAGGGCGACCCGGGTTCGATTCCCGGCATCCCATGTGGTCCCCTGAGCACCGCCAGGGGTAATTCCTGAGTGCAGAGCCAGGAGTGACCCCTGTGCATCGCCGGGTGTGACCCCCGGGAAAAACAGGTGCCAGCAAGATTGTCACCAGGGTGGTCACTGCATGGGAAAAGCAGAAGCCAAGGTCATGGGGAGCCCCCACTTGGACCTCTCTGCAAACGGGGATGAGTAACGCCAGCTTTCCAACAGCCAGAGCACTGACCCAGAGATGCCATGGACCTAGAGCACTGAACCCAGAGCACTGACCCAGAGATGCCCATGGACCCAGAGCACTGACCCAGAGATGCCCTTGAATCCAGAGCACTGACCCAGAGATGCCCATGGACCCAGAGCACTGACCCAGAGATGCCCATGGACCCAGAGCACTGACCCAGAGATGCCCATGGACCCAGAGCACTGACCCAGAGATGCCCTCGGAGTCCTGCCAGCAAAGGTGCCGTGTGGGTCGGACTCGGACTGGCCGGATCCCGGGCGGCACAGAACGGAGGAAGAAATGATCCTCATCTGCCAATAAGGCCCAATCTCACAGGAACTAATGGAGTTATGTACTGTGTTATCAATAACAGTCTTCCCCAAACAGCAGCGTGAGCAGCCCGGCTCACTCTCCCTGGGGTGCCCTCCGAGAACTGCTCTTGCTGTCGGGATAAGAGTTAAGCCCTACCAATTACATCGAGAGAAGTTCTGGCAATTATTAATCCATATCTTTGTCTAAAACTTCTAAATAAAGAACTAAAAATAGAGGAACATACATCCTCGTAATTCAGTGAGCACCATACATAATATATTAACTCCTTTTCTTTCCAATTTAATCCTGAGTTGTTTTATTTAGCCACCTATTATAAAAACTAATTTGTGTTGATAGCTCTGAGGAAATCTAGAAATTAAAGAGCTAATTAAATTCTTTCTGAGTAATTTTTGAGTCTGTATCAATATGTGTGTGCGCACACGTGTGCAAACGCTGACAAACGGCCGAGCAGGCAGGCCAGGGGGCAGATCTGGCCTGGAAGCCCCGTCCCCCCGCCCAGCAGGGGCTCCGCCGGGCAGAGCTGGGACGTCCCGGGAAGCAGGACCCCACGGGCGGCAGCCTCACTCTTGTCCAGGTGAGCCTCCCTCCCAAGTTAACAGGAAACCTGTGAAACATTGTAAAGCATTGCATTGCGGGAGGTGGCTATGGGCGGGGCAGGGGGCTCTGGAGTGTGAAGGATTTGGGGGGGGAGGCTGGCCCTGGTGGTGGGACAAGCCTAAAACTCAACTCTCAACAGCTTGTAGTCACGGTTCTTTGATTAAATAAAAAATTATTTTTTAAATTGTTTAAATAAAAATAAATATTGGAATTGTGGTTTCCAATTCTACAAACAGTGGCATGGTGTGTGTGGGGGGTGTGGGAGGGGTGTGAGTGTGTGTGGGTGTGTGAGTGTGTGTGTGTGTGTGTGTTGGTGTGTGTGGGGTGTGTGTGTGTGTGTGTATGTGTGTGTGTGGGGGGGGGTGGGTGTGTGTGGGTGGGTGGGTGTGTCTGTGTGGGTGTGTGTGTGGGTGTGGGTGTGTGTGGGGTGTGTGTGGGGTGTGTGTGTGGGGTGTGTGTGTGTGTGTGTGTGTGTGTGTGTGTGTGTGTGTGTGTGTGTGTGTGTGTAACTCCCAGGGCCTGGGGAGAGCCCGGGCATGCGTCTCTCCGGGTGGCGCCAAGGGCGGTGGCGGGCCTGGTGCCCAGCCCTGAGCCCTGGTAATCCCGGATCCGACGTCCCTCGCATGGAACCAGCGTCCGGCGGCTGCCCAGCCCGGGGAGGCCCTGGGACCCCGGGCACCCCTTGGGAGGTCGCCTCTGCCCCCATCCCCCACCCCCCCCCCTTAATTCCAAGAGTCGCTGAGTCACTCCAGGCTGTGCATGGCAGCAACACGCCAACTACGGGCCCAGCCCGGGCCGCGCGTGTTCTCTGGAGGTACCCCGGCAGCTGGCACAGGGCACGGTCACGCCACACTGCCAGGTGGTGCCAGGCCGTGGGACCCTCCTGCCTCCCTGGGCACCGAGGTCAGCCACACTCGAACCCATGAAACCATGGCCGGTGGCCGGAGAACACTTGCCTGCAAACACACCACAGCACATGTGAGTCCTGCATGTACCGGGGACGGGGAGGGGGGTCACAGGAAACAGTGACTAGGTGACCAGGAGACGGTGACCAGGTGACCAGGGAACTGTGACCAGGTGACCAAGAAACAGTGACCAGGTGACCAGGAAACAGTGACCAGGAGACAGTGACCAGGTGACCAGGAGACAGTGACCAGGAGACAGTGACCAGGTGACCAGGAGACAGTGACCAGCTGACCAGGAGACAGTGACCAGGTGACCAGGAGACAGTGACCGGGAGGGCTGGGTCCATGCTACCACCCTGAGGCCTCACCAGGACTGAACCCACCGCCCCAGCCTGACTCAAGCCAGAGGGGCGAGAGACATCTGGACGTTCGCGTCCCCGCGGGGCCGGGCAGTGAGTCTGGGGGAGTCGGGGGGGACGCGAGGATGAGGGTCTTCCTCCGGAGAAAGCGGGACAGGGGCAAGGCCACGCTGCCTCCTTCCTGTGGGGGCCGAGGCCACACAGTGGGCACAAGAGCACAGAGAATGGGCGCCCCGGGTCCTCCCCAGAGGCCCCTTCAGGCCCCTCATGCAGGCCCTGACACGCGGGACAGTCGGTCCCTGGACTGGAAGCCTGGGGTCCCGGCAGTGGGCAGGGTGTGGGCAGCGGGCCCTGCGTGGAGGGTGTGGACGGCAGGACGTGCCCCAGAGCCCCACGCGTCACGGAAGATGCGAGAAGCCCCGCCCAGGCGCTGCTGTGTCCACCCAAGGCTCTGACACGGAGCAGACAGCCACGGGCCGCGGGTGACCTCAGGGCGACGGTCACCAAGGCCACCCACGGGAGCGAGAGGCGGCCAGGCCTGTGCCAGCAGAGTGGCTGCATGTGTGCACACGTGAGCTTGCACGAGGAGGTGTGCCAACGTGTGCAGAGAAAAGTATGTGCCTGTGCATGTGCACGTGTGCCCTGTGTATGTATATGCATGTGTAGATTTGTTTCTGTGTATATGGAAACATTTGCACCTGGATGAACATATGGCCTTTGTGTTTGTGCATTTGTGTACATAACAGCACGCGTGTGTGTACATGAAGTGTGCGTGTGCACGTGTGTGCATAGCTGTATGTGTGCATGTGTGTACATAACATATGCACATGACGATGGGTATATGCATGTGTGTACATGACAGTGCATATGTGCGCACATGTGCATGACTGTGTATATGTGCATGTGTGTACATGAATGTGCATGTGCGTGTGTATGACAGTGTGCGTGTGCATGTGTGTACGTGAATGTGTATATATGCATTGTGTATATGCATGTGTGTACACGATGGTGTGTATGTGCGTGTGTGAGCCCAGAGATCCACAGCTCTGAAGCCAGCAGCCCTGGCACTCAGGAGTGTGGGAACACTCACCTCCCTTCACGTGGGGCCGTCGCCTGCCCACAGCCTTGAGTCTGGCTCCAGGCTCTGACACACGGGAGCAGCTTCCCTGCCGGGGGTCTCGGGAGGGTCTCGGGGGGCCGCTGTGGAAGCAGATGAGACGCCGACCCGCTTCCCCCCCCCCTTCGGAACCACAATCCCAGCGTCCAAGCAAGGGACACTCAAGCATGCGCCTGGGACCCCCAGGAGGTGGGCCGTGGTCGAGCAACACCCAAGGGGGCCAGGCCTCCTCCCCACAGCAAAGCGCGTCCTCGAGGGCGCCCCCGGGCCCAGACGAGCCCCACCTGCAGGGTCTAGCGGCACCGGCAGGCCGGGCCCCACACCCCCGGGACGGGGACACCTCACGCGCCCGCGCGGCCGCGGAGCGCCAGGGCTGGAGAGATTCCTCTGTGCCCCCCCCACGAGCAGAGCGGCAGGGGGGGGCGGCCGCCGGGCCCGACCCAGGCCCATCCTTGGGGACAGCCGAAACCAAAACAAACACGTCTCCAGCGAAGGCGCTGTAATTAGCCGTCCCAGGAAGCGGGGTATTTTCCGTTAGCTGAATGGTGACGATTACGTGGATTATTGTCATACTTAAAATGTCAGTGTTAAATGATTGCTTTAAGCACATAATAATAAATCCCGTGTTCTGGAGTGGCAGCAGCAACAGCGCCCAACACAGAGAGTGTTTTGACTGGAAGCAAAATTAAACAGGAACAAAGACCCGGTGACACTGGGTTATTTTTTCCTCCCTTTCTTCCTTTCCCAGCACGGGAAGCCGAGGGGAACCGCTGGGTCCATAAACGCGCCGGGCCGGGGTCTCCCGCACGGGGGCTCCAAACCGGGCGCAGGTGGGAAGGGCCTGGGGCCGCCCGGGGAAAGCTGGCCGCCGGGCGGGGCAGGGGAGCGGGGCCCACCGAGGGTCCCGCCTCGGCATCCAGCGGCTCCTGGAAATCTGGGTTAATTACAGCGTTTGTGGGAGCAGCACCGGTTAATTTCACACCTGCCGCTCAATCCTCGGCGATTTCCTGGGATCCGCCGTGATTACACGGTAGCCAGGAGCCCTGTTGGCCCGTGTCGGTGTTAATTGTACGGGCTTACCCGGCAACAAGGGCCCTTTGCTCTGCCGCCACTGTGGAAACATCCTGGTCTCCTGGGCCGCTTCCTCCCAGGGGACCGTCCCCGGGCCTGCCTGGTGTCCCCCGTGGGCCTCCCCAGGGGAGGGAGACCGAGCTAGGCCACACGCGGCTGGTTCTGTCCTGAGGGTTCTGGGCTCGGGGGAAGGGACGTGCCCGAGCAGGGGAGCAAAAGGAGCGTCTCGCGTCCTGCCGGGGCCCTGTGGTCATCTCGAGTCCTGCCGGAGCCCTGTGGTCGCCCTGGGCCCAATCAGGATGGGTGCAGTGGCCGGAACTCGGGGGCCAGACGCGCCGGGCAGGGCTGGGCTGGTCGCCGCTGTCCCGGCCTCCCCGCCTGCCCCAGACGCACACACGGGGTCCCCACACTCCGCGGCAGGGCAAGGCAGTGGGTGGGTCACCCGGGCAGGACTGCTCAGGGCTGCAGCCTCAGATGAGCGGCGTGTCCAGAGCCTGGGCACCGTGAAGAGGCGACTGTCCCAGACGAGGGGGATGAATAACGGCCGATACACGGACGATACACGCCCCCCTGAGACCGCCCACCCGCCGGCAACGGTGGTGATTGAAGCCCCGCTAGAAGGCTGCCCTGGAGCCGGGGCTGGTGCAGAGGCCGAGGGCCAGCAAGGAAACGGGCAGTGCTGGCCCTGCACCCCGCTGGCCCGGGCAGAGAGGCCGCCTGGGCGAGTGTCAAAGGGCCACGCTGGCACCAACCAGCCTCTCCGGCACCATCAACAGTGCTGCAAGAGCCCAGGGGCCACCAGGGGATCCCTGAGGGCCAGTGCAGGCCATGGAGCCACCCACAGTCGTGGACCCTGGTGTGAGTCCCGGAGGTTTGGGACAGGGGCTCTCACGGAGCACTGTGCTGGCCAGGAAGAGCCGAGTCTGCTCCCCTGGGAGGCCCGAGCTCAGGAGCCAGGGGAGACCAGCAGGGGAGGCTCCCTCGGGGCACCCAACGCCCGCCAGAGCCTTCACAGGACCAGGGAGGAGGGAGGAGAAGCCCCCAGGGGCCTCCCGCTGACCAGCCCTCCCAAAGCCACAGCCGAGACGGCCCCCCAGCACCGCCTCCATCCGCGCGCCCGGAACCGTGTCGCCAAAACTGCAACACGGATGTCGGGTCTGAGCCGGCGCCTCTGACGCCCCCCGGAGAGGGGCTGGAGCTGTTGACGGGTGGGAGCAGCTCCGGGGGCCGTGGGGGCGGGCAGAAGCAGGAAGGATGTGCAGACGCCCCCCCCCCCCCCCCGGGGCCCAGGGGACACACTGAGCAGGAAGAGACGGTGATGTGAGACTCCGCAGCTTCCGGCCATAACACAACGGAACACAACGGAACCTTCCACCACGCTCAAAGGACAGAACCACGCAGTGCTCGGGGCCTGCGGCATCACGGTCAAGGGACAACGTCGGAGGGAGGAGAGAGAACCCCGCTCGTGTGGGGGACCGAGAGGCGAGGACGCGGTGACTGGGCCTGGTGGGGTGGCGGCACGGCACGCGTCAGGGCCGTGAGGAACAGCACTGCGGGTGGCTTGGGACCATCTCCCCGAACTACCCTAAAAACAAATCAATTTTCGCAACGTAAATGACAGCAAGTTAATTTACACTGTTGGGAGCCAGAGAGGCAGCGCGGCAGGTGAGGTGCCCGCCCTGGACGTGTCCCTCTGGTCCTTCGAGCCCCCCAGAAGTGACCCCTGAGTGCAGAGAACAAGTGAGAGAGCTGAGACCCTGAGTGCCAGGAGCAAGCCCTGAGCATCACAAGGAATGGCCCAAATTAAAAATAAATAAATAAACCATCTATAGGGATCACTGAGTCAGTGATGGCTGGAGGGATGCTCGGGATGGGAGGTGTGTGCTGAAAGTGGATAAAGGACCGAACGTGACGGCCTCTCAGTGTGTATTACAAACCATAACGCCCAAAAGTAGAGAGAGAGTCTGGGGGAAATTGTCTGCCATGGAGGCAGGGGGAGGGTGGGAAAGGGGGGCATATGGGGATACTGATGGTGGGGAATGTGCACTGGTGGAGAGATGGGTGCTCAATCATTGCATGACTGAAACTCAAACATGAAAGCTTATAACTGCATCTTATGGCAATTCAATAAAAAAGGAAGGAAGGAAAGAAAGAAAGAAAGAAAGAAAGAAAGAAAGAAAGAAAGAAAGAAAGAAAGAAAGAAAGAAAGAAAGAAAGAAAGAAAGAAAGAAAGAAAGAAAGAAAGAAAGAAAGAAAGAAAGAAAGAAAGAAAGAAAGAAAGAAGGAGGAAGGAAGGAAGGAAGGAAGGAAGGAAGGAAGGAAGGAAGGAAGGAAGGAAGGAAGGAAGGAAGGAAGGAAGGAAGGAAGGAAGGAAAGAAGAAGGGGCTGGAGCGATAGCACAGCAGGTAGGGCGTTTGCCTTGCACACGGCCGACCCGGGTTCGATTCCCAGCATCCCATATGGTCCCCTGAGCACCGCCAGGGGTGATTCCTGAGCTCAGAGCCAGGAGAAACCCCTGTGCAGAGCCAGGTGTGACCCAAAAACCAAAAAATAAAAAAAAGAAGAAAGAAAGAAAGAAAGAAAGAAAGAAAGAAAGAAAGAAAGAAAGAAAGAAAGAAAGAAAGAAAGAAAGAAAGAAAGAAAGAAAGAAAGAAAGAAAGAAAGAAAGAAAGAAAGAAAGAAAGAAGGAGAGGAGAGAAAGTTCATCTCTGAGAGCTGCGCCCAGGACTTTTGGGGGGAGCCGCAAGGCTGAGTCCTTGTCCGGGGCAGGGGTGAGTCCTTGTGTCCATGGCGGTGAGGAGCGGCTGCCCAGACGGGTCACCTCCTGCCTCCAGGTGTGGGCGCGGCCTCTCGAACTCACCGCGAAGGGGGACGCGGCTCCCCCGCGCTGCAGGGCTCTGCTGCCCGTGCAGGAGGGGCGGGCAGGGAGGACGGAGCAGAGAGAGTTCTCGGCTCAGGACCCGCCCGGGGGGCTCTGCGGTGGGGCCCCTTGGACCTCACGGGCCTCAGCAGAAGCGTCTCCTGCGAACCCCCGAGCCCTGCCCGCCAGGCCCTTCCTGAGTGCTGCCGGGACAGCTCGGCCCCGGGCTCTCGGGGCCGCCTGCTCCCACCCGCAGCAAAGCCAGCACAGGTGCCGTCAGCCGGTCGCTGCAAAGTCACATTGCAGAGGCCCAGGTTCCCTCAGGGTCGGGTAAACTGAGGGCAGGGCCCCGACAGGCGGACGCGGAGCCCAGCGAGGCAGGGCCACCCTCACCGCCCTGAGCTCACCAGGATAGAGGGGACGTCTCCTGAGCCGGCAAGATGCGTCCCTTACGATGATTAGTCAGGCACGGGAGTGTAAATAGGCGTTAAACTGCCTTTATAAGGAAGAGCTGCATTATTTATCTCAACATTTGCGTCTGTGAATTTATTATTATTTTTTGGACAAATTGCCTCGTATGTGGAAATTGACAGTTCACAGACAGAGCTTCACTGGTTGCTGCAGAGACCCAAGTGGAATGTTTCCGCCAACCCAGCGAGCTCTTTGCCAGAGAGAGAGGGTGGAGAGACATCACATACGTTAGGATTCTGTCTAAAAAAACCAGAGTTCCTGGCAATTATAAATAAGCGTTGGACACAGTTCCTATCTGAGGTCAGCAGCATTCCCCAGAGACCAAAGGTCCGCACCAGAGTGAGAAGCAAAGCTCAGTAAGAGAAGGTTTCGACCCAAGGAAACGCCACCTTGCAATTGCCAGAGTCTGCGGAAGTGCCGCCGTTCTGAGTTTCCCCTGGATTCAACGACAATAAGAAACTAATAAGTTAAAGTATTTGGGGAATATCCAAGAGGAAGTTCCCAAACATACTGAGAATTAAGAAACGTATTTATAACAGTAAAGTTTCTGCTCTTCACCTTTCGAATGTAAAGGGAACATTAGAAATCGACCCAGGTATGTCCAGCCACTGGAAAAAAAAAAAAAAGGTGATTTTCAGCTGATGACTTTGTTTTATTGAGTCCTGAGGAGATTTGAGGGACTCAGTAGTGACTGTCTCGGGCCTTTTCTCCGAGGAATCTCCTTCCTCCGGCCACTGGCATAGGGGGCCAGGCCACGGACGCTCTGGGCCTTCCGTGAGGAAATCAGCAAGAACAGGGAGAGAACCGACGGGGCTGGCCGGAAGCGTCCGGGTTTCTCGAGGGACCCTGGAGCGTACGCGGAGGAGTGAGTGTCCGGACGCCAAGATGACACGGGCTCAGCAAAGTAACTTCGCAGGTTGCAACGGCCGCCTATCTCGTTGGTTTGATTGAGAAGGAAATAAGAAAGGGGGCGAGGAGACAGATACTGCTTCCCCCTGTGCACGTTGACTCGGCGACAAGCACCCCCGGAGAGGCTGACACCGGGGGATGTCTCTCGGGCCACGGTAAACAGTAATTTCGAGACAGATGAGATGCGAAGAGACTTTGCTCCTTAGCTCCCGTGAGCGGCAGCAGCCCGACTCCGAGTAGCCGCCGTAAACGCTTATTAGCGGGATTAATTAGCACAGGAAACAACTCCGCTCCTTCTCCACACAGACCCGCACAGAGACAGGCGTGGAGGCAGGATTATCTCCGGCAGACAGCTTCCAGCAACGTGCCCCCACAGAGCAGAGCAAGGCCCGCGGTGCCCGGGCTGGAGAGGGTCTCGGGGCTGGGGCAGGGCAGCGGCGGGCGCTGAGGAGGGATGACGGGCCCGTGGGAGGTGGGCGAGGCAGCCCGGGGGTCTTCCTCCCGTCCACACCCCGGCGTCAGCAAGGCGGGCCTCGGAGGCCAGTCCCGGGAAGGGCAGCCTCACGGGAGAAGCCTTGACTCCGAGGGGCCAGAAAGCCCCTGGGACACCCGATGTCCTGCAGAGAGCACCGGAGGGCAGAGGATGAGCGAGCAAGGGGCCTGTCACTGCTGAGGGAGACCGAGTCTGTGCACGGTGCCCAAGATGGGTCTGCAGGGCAGCGGTGCCCACCCAGGGTCCCCGTGGCCAGCAGGGCGTGACCCTCGGCTGGTTCCCTTCTGCCCCGCCTGAGACCACAGCGCCCACTGGCCGGGAAGGACAAGGGCGGTTTGCTGCAGATGGAAGATGAAGCCCACAAGGTGGACCCCGGCGGCCAGTGGGCCCTGGGCCGGAGAGGGGTCGTGGGGGTCTCCCGGGCCCCGGGGGGCAGGGCAGTGAGCGCCCGAAGCGGGACCACCAGGCCAGGCCGCAGAAGGCGAAACGTGCTGGGTTTGATGTGGCCCCGTTTGTTCGTTTCAGAGTTAACTGGTTTCCCGGGGCACAAAGAACTCAGGCTGCGTTCAGAGACCCCCGCCAGCGGGAGGAGGGTGTGCTGCAGCGCATCAGAGAGGGCTACGGGACAGGCTGAAGGACTCACAAGCGCGGCCCCAGGCGGACAGCGTCCCGGCCGCCCCTGGGGAGGGCAGGCGAGCAAACCCCCACCCCCGAGAACACACACGCACGCTAAGTAGGCAGGGTCCACCCGCGTCCCGGGCACAGGGAAACCCAGCCAGGCCGGGGATGGCCTCTCACACCAGCGAGAACGGCGGCCATCGACGGGACTGGAAGCAGCCGCCGTTGCTGGGGTGCGAGGAGAAAAGCCCCTCCTTCACTGAGGGCAGAAACGTCCTCTGGTCCGACCCCAGTTGGAGACGTCTCCAAAAGAGAGCAGAACTCCCGCGGGACACAGGGACACCACGTCTCAGCATCTACCCCACAGCCACAAGAGCTTTCACTTCCAAAGATATGGGTCCCCCTGTATTCACTGCAACCGCCAGGCTAGGGAAATAACCCAAATGTTCAACTACATACAGATCATCGAGAAGTAGTGCTGAGCTCACACAGAGGAATACTACGCAGCTGTGATAAAGATGAAATCATGCAGGGTGCTGCTACGTGGAAGGAGCTAGAAGCTGTTGTGCTGAGAGAATCCAAACAGAAGGAAAGGACCGATGCAGTAAGATCTATCCCAAAAACGCACAGTGAGGGGGGAAGAAGAGGCAGCAGGGGGCTGGAGTGATAGCACAGCGGGTAGGGCATTTGCCTTGCACACGACTGACCCGGGTTTGATTCCTAGCCTCCCATGTGGTCTCCTGAGCACCACCAGGAGTAATTCCTGAGTGCAGAGCCAGGAGTAACCCCTGAGCATCGCCAGGTGTGACCCAAAAAGAAAAAAATAAAGAAGAAAAAGAAAAAAATGAAAATGCGTCAGACCCGGAGAGTTGGTCCGCAGAATTGAGTGAACCTGCGGGGGCGGCCGGGGGAGGGTCCTGGGGGCGGGAGGAGGAGACTAACTCCCTGGTGGTGGCTGTGGTGTTGGGACAACATAAGCACACAAGTTCACTAGCAGGACTGTGAGTCTTAGGGAAACAAACTGACTTTCACGTGCCCTAAAAGCCATTGTCTTAAGTGACGGTTCCTGCGACGTTTCCACGGGATGGAAATGCCTCTGTGTGCCGAGGGCCGGGAGAAACACCAGCAGGTGACGGGCAGGGGCAAGGCACTGGCACCCCGGCCACGGTGCTCAGACAGAGAGATGTGGGAGTCACCGGAAATTTCCGCAAAGGAACCAGAAGCTGCAGAAGCTCCAGCCGCAGAGGAAGCACCAACAGGCGACTCACAGAGGCACCGCCCACGGCTGCTGCCGCGGGAGTAGACGAGCACCGGGACGGGGAGCACTCGCGGGCGGAGGGGTGAGACCTGGGGGCGAGCCTGCCTCGCACGCGGCTGACGGGGCCCCATCCCCGGCTCCCCGCGGCCTCCCCTGAGCCTGCCGGGAAGATCCCGGGTGCGGAGCCAGGAGGTAAGACTCGAGCACTGGCGTGCGGGCCCCAATCAACAGGCATCGGCCCTGGGGCGCAGCAAAGTGTGCCCAGGCCCGGGCAGCCACGCGGAGCATCGCAGAGATGCACAACTGAGCTCAAGGAGGCGGGAGGCAGGGGCCCAGCCCACAGGAAGAGGGTCCCCCGCAAGCCCGGCCCACACCCCGAGCCCTGGCCCGTCTGACCCCGGGGGCGGGTCCCGGCCACAGTACCCAGCACCAAGCAGGGGCATAGGCGCGTCCCTGGCGGCCACTCAGGGAGCACTCGGCCTCCCCTGCAGACCGGGCCGTGCCAGGGGGAGGCGAGCGTGGCAGGGAGGGACGGCCACGTCCACGCAGGGGCAGCGTAAGGCCGAGGCTCTCGCCAGCCCCAAGGGGCGAGGCCACGCCGTCAGCTGCTCACCCTTCGTCCGCGCCAACGACGAGGAGCAAATTTCCAGCGGACGCATTCGGGGAGGGAGACAGAGCCAGGGAGAGGCAGAGACGGAGAACAGAAAGGTCAGAAACCAAATTAAAAATAAGAATAAAAGCCTCTATTCCCCAAGCCCTCCGCGGAATTACCTAGAGGAGGCTGCGGAGGCCCGCGGAGGCCCCGAGCAGCTTTAATTTCCAGCATCCCGAGAAGCTGCTCGGAAGCGCTCCCCCGGCTCCCGTGCGCCGTCAGCCAGGAGCGGAGAGGCCCACGATGAGGATAAATTTAAGCATCACAATTACGGAGCCGCTTCCCCCGCTCAGACCCATGAGGTACAAGCGGAGCTTCTCCCACAGAGGCAGGAAAGAACAAAAGGGAAAGGAGAGGAAACGGAGACGCTCACTGTGCGCTGGGGGGAAGGCGGCTCGGAAACCCGGGAAAGTGTGTCGGCCGCCTCCTGGGCCACGCGGCACACGGCACACGGCTGCGCCACGCCGCGGTGGCCACGTCTGGGCCACAAACACACGACGGCCACGTCTGGGTCACTAACACACGACGGCCACATCTGGGTCACTAACACACGACGGCCACGTCTGGGCCACGTGACACAGTGGCCGTGTCTGCCTGTCCCCACAATGCAGTGGCCGTGTCTGTGTGCCACAGGGTGCAGTGACCACATTAGGGGCCTGAGGCCACCGGACATGGGGTCACACCTGGGCCTGCCTGGCGCTGGAGGTCACACAGCTGGACGGTCCTAAACACGTCTCTGGTACGACTGTCCCTTCGACCTGGTACCACACGGCCACCCCAGCTGCGCCCTGGCACAGTGTCAGCTGACTGCTCTCTGCCTCAGTTTCCCCAGCTGTATGGGGATCACACCAGTCCCTGCCTCCCGGTGTGGTGACAGGGTGAGACCTGTCTCCCCAGGGGGCGTGTCTGGGGACCTGGGCAGAAGGATCAGGGGTCAGGCTGCTGCCTCGGGAAGACGGGGCGGGTCTGGGGAGAGGGGCTTGATGGCGGGTGCGGGCCGAGCACTCTGGAGACGTGTCCGACACAGCATGGGAACGAACGGGGTCGCGGCGAGAAATTCACGTGTCGGGAAACCCATGGCCCGGCCAGGGGCCAGGCCGGAGGCTGGAGGGGGCTTCTGGGGGTCAGGAGGGACGGCCCCAGCACGGCGGGAGGGCGGGGGCTGGCAGGGCCTCACGGAAGTGGCAGACAGAGCGCAGGCCTGCGGGCAGGAGGGGGAGGCCCAGACGAAACCCCAGGCCGAGCCCGGAGAGGGGCTGCGGTGGCCGGGGAGGGAGGCGGAGCCTCTCCCGGGTGGGCCGCTGGCTGGAGTCAGGGCACGGCCCCGCCACGGGCCCCGGCAGCCGGGGGCAGCCTCAGGCCTCGCCGCCAAGGGTCTGGACGCGAAGGCCGGGGGTCTGGGCTCTGGTGCTCCCCGCCCCCCCCCGTTGTCTCCCCGGCCACCCTGGGGCTCGGCACCACGCGGGCCCTGCCACCGGCGAGACACCCGTGT
Source organism: Sorex araneus (assembly GCF_027595985.1). Taxonomy (NCBI): domain Eukaryota; kingdom Metazoa; phylum Chordata; class Mammalia; order Eulipotyphla; family Soricidae; genus Sorex; species Sorex araneus. The sequence goes on from NC_073303.1 coordinate 1,405,432, forward strand.
GCCGCGCTCCGTGGGCCTGTTTCCCCGCACCAGGAACCCTGCGGCGGGGGACAGGAGGGCCCCCGGGGTCCCCAGGGTCACACTGGCCACCCCTCACGGCCCCTCTAACCGGGACCCGCCGTGTCTGGGGCAGGGCACGCAGCCGCCCCCCCAGCCCCACGCTGGGCCCGCCTGCCCGTGACAAACCTCCCCGTCCTGAGCCCCGTCGGGCAGGGCCGAGTGACCGGGGGAGGGAGCCGCGGACGCCCGGGAAGGGCCTGTCCAGCCACGCGGACAGCAAGAGGCCATTGGCTCTGCACTGGGAAGTTCCGCGTGTTCCAAGGACACTAGGAATTAAAACTGGGGACACGGGTTTGAATTCACGTATGGGGAGTGTTTAGCTGCCGCCTGAGTGGGGCTGTGGGTCGGGGAGGACGGCGCCCCCCCCCCCCCCCGCCAGGGCCGGCGTGGACCTTCCTGCCCGGCTGGGGGCTGGGTGGGGCTGGCCGCCCCGGGAGCGGGAAGGCCGGGACCGGCTCCAGCACCCACCCGCCCACCGCAGACCCCGGCACCCAGCACGCGGCGCTGAGATGCCACAGGGCCCCCCCCGTCACTGCCATGGGGGGGGGGGGCAGCCATGCGAGACGCCCGCGGCTGAGCCTGAAGCCCGTTGGCTCGTTTCTCTCGGGGAGGAGGGGCGGGGTCGCCGGGACTGACGCTGACGTCCCCCTTCCTGGAGCCGTGGGCCGGCACGCGGGTGACAGGCCGGGCCTCCCGCTCCGGGGCGCGGCCTGACGGCGGGACCCCTGCTCCTGGCCTGCAGCGGGGCGGTCGGGGAGAGGCTCCCACTGGCCGGGGCCCCCACGGGAGTGACGACTCCGAAACCCTGCCCGCGGCTGCCGTCTCGCCACCGGAGCCAGACACAGCCCAAAGCCGTCAGGGGACGTAAGAGACGGAATGATCATGAAAACCAGCGGCTGGTGGAATGAACGGGACCCGCCGTCACGGAGGGTGGGCGGGGCGGGCCCGTTTATGAAGCAGATGTGAAGCCTGAGAGGGGAGGGTTTGCAGCGCCCGGAGCCAGACGCCCGCCCGCGTCCCCGTCCTTTCAGGGGGGCCGTCTGCGAGCGTCACGGGCAGGCTCTGCGCCTCGCGGGGCCCTCGGGGCCTTCGCCTCAGCCTTGGCCCCGCCTGCCGCTGCCCTGGGGGGTCCCCAGACCGCCGGTCACTCTGCCCTGCTCAGTGCCTGCCCCGTCCACCCCCTGCGTCGCTGCCCTGCCCTGCCCAGACCTGCCCGTTTTCCAATCGGCCCCACGGGGTGATTGGCGCCTCTTGCCGACACTTGGGCGGGTCCTGCCCACAGGAGAGGTGCGTCCCGGGTCGGGCACAGTCCCCGGGAGAGGGGACGCGGCCACCGCGTGTGCACTCTGCGACACACTCGTCCTGCGAGCGGGCTGGCCGGATGGCGCTGGCCAGGGCTGGCGCGGGATGCTGGGCCCGTATCTCCCCGGGCCTGGGACTAGGACACGCGCAGGGACGAACCTGGGGACAACGGCGGGGCTTAGGGCCGCCATCTGGCTTTGGGGGAAGGAGACCGGCTTCATCAGAGACCCAGAAGGCAGGGCAGGGTGGGGACGGGTCAGCTCGGCCTGAGATCCACACAGTGCAGGGCAGGGTGGGGATGGGTCAGTTCAGCCCCGGGACCCACAGTGCAGGGCAGGGTGGGGACGGGTCGGCTCAGCCCTGGGACCCACAGTGCAGGGCAGGGTGGGGACGGGTCGGCTCAGCCCTGGGACTACCAGAGTGCCGGGCAGGGTGGGAGCACGGTCGTCTCTCCCGTAGGGTGACATGGAGCACCCTCCGAGGGAGCATGGGCCGTCCTCCCCATGGGGGGTGGTTCTGTGGGAGTCAGAGCTGGGACCCCCAAGAACACTCCCTGGCATTATCTCGACTCTGCGCGGCCTGACTGAGCCGGGTTGCTGGCCTGGGTGCCCCCACCAGTGCTCAGGAGCCCCCGGGCCCTCCTGTGAGGCCGGAGGACGAGGAGCTGCCGGCCCTGCAGGGGGGACGGGGGGACAGTCCCTCCCGGCACAGCCAAGGCCCAGGTGGGCACAGAAGGGAAAGAGCCACCGCGACGGCCCCAGGGGGGCTGCGCCCGAGGCCACACACGCGGGTCAGCGGCAGCCCGGCCCTCACCGGAGAGCAGGAGACGCCTCACTGGGAGGGGCTCGGACCCCTGGCGGGCCGGCAGGAGGCCCAAGGCCGGGCCCTGAGGCCCCAGCTGCAGACGTGCGGGGCCGAGGGTGGGCTGGACGCTCACTGGACACTCGCTGGACACTTGCTGGACACTCGCTGAGACGTGCACCCGGGACCAGGACTGGACGCCCACGGCCCTCCCCGTCTCTCTGGGCCCTGCACGGCGGGGGCCGCCCCGTCTGCTCCCCCCGGGCCAGATGTTCACCCCCGGAAACGACGCTGACTGGGCGGAGGGGGGTCCTTCCAGAGGCCTCGGCCCAGCCCGGCACGCCCTCGCACCCAGGGCAGGGAGCTGCAGCGGCAGGCACGGGGCAGGTGGGGCCACGGGCCGGGTGGGCGACCCCAGAGGAGCCCGCAGCCGGGGTCTGTCTTAGGAGCACTGCAGCTGCCCGCTGCCCCAACAGAGGCCGAGACCCCCACATCTCCCAGGGCAGGGAGGGGGCGTGGCCACACGGGGAAGCACGAGGGGGTCATTGTTGGCCACTGGGAGCCGAGACCCTCGGGGCAGAGCACGGGGCACCGCGGGCCCACCAGGGGACTGATGCCCGGGACGCTGTGCGTGCAGGGGTGCGGCCCGGAGCAGACAGAGCCGGCCCTGCGGGGTGTGAGGGGCCAGTAAAGCAGCCGTGAGGGGGGCACCGCCTGCCCCAGCGTCTTCTTAAAGACCAGGGGCCCCGGGATTCGGCCCCAGGAAGCGCCGGGCTGAGGGCGCAGAGGCCTGAGCACCCGCCCGCCTCAGCCCTCCCTGCCGGCAGCTCACGGCCCTGGGGGCTGCGCCCAGAGCCTCGCTTTGGAGGCAGCTGCATTTAGTCCCTGACCTGCTCCCTCTTCAGGGTGGGGGGGGTCACACCCAGGGCCTCCAGGTGCCGGGTTTCCAGCAGGCGCAGCCCCCGAGGGAGCACTGATCTCGAGAGAGAGACCCCACAGGAGTCGGAGACCCTCCGTGGGCCAGGAAGCCGGGGCCGGGCCCCCCGGGAGCTCTGGCTGATCCTGACCAGAGTACCCGCCCAGCGAGGCCGGGGGCCGGGGGCCGGGGGGGCGGGGGCAGGAAAACGCCGGCGGACGCGGGCACTGAGGAGGCCCCTGCACGCCCTGCCGGGCCCGTCCCTGAAGCGTGAACGCGGCGCTCTGTGTTAAACGCATTTTATGGGGATTTGGAGGGGACTCGGGGACCCCGTAAATGATTTACCAGCGCCTGAAACATCAAGGAAATTGCTCAGATTGTATCTCGGCCCATTTAAGACTCGCACTTGCAGTGGCCGCGCCGGCCACATCCTATGCTCGGGTTCGAGGGAAGAGACGGAGCCAAAGGTTTTCCGTGGCTAATTACCCCGGAGCCTTCCTGCAGGCGGGAGAGACTCCCGGGGAGGAGAGGCGGGGACTGAGTCTGCCCCCCCGCAGGAATCCACCCGCCCGGCAGAATCGCCCAGACCCAGCTCAGGGGGGGCCATGGCCAGGCCCCCAGCCCTGCCCGCCAGGCCTCTGTCCACACACCAGCAAGCCCACCTCCAGGGGCTCTCGAGCACTTGGCAAGAAGGAACGAAAGGCAAGAGAGGGCCTGGGAGGCTGGCGGTGCCGGAGAGCATCTCCCTGGGCGGGTTGGAGGGTCTGAGGGCGGGTGGACGGGACGGCCTGGGGGTGGACGGGACGGCCTGGGGGTGGACGGGACGGCCTGGGGGTGGACGGGACGGCCTGGGGGTGGACGGGACGGCCTGGGGGTGGACGGGACGGCCTCGGGCCTCTGTCTGCGGAAGGTGCGTCCAGCAGGGCCCCAGCCCACGGGACTCAGGACACGGGGAGGCTTGGGGGAGGCCAGGGCAGGGCTGCGGCCCGGGGGAGGCGAGGCTGGGGTGAGAGCTGCAGGCACTGCGGGCACTGCAGGGGGCACAGCGGGCACTTCGGGGGGCACAGTGGACAGGCCCTTCGGGGGGCAGCCCTCCCCTGGCCTGCAGGAGGCCCTTCGGAGTGGGGCCCGTCCCCCGGGTGCAGGCAGGCGGCAGAGGCCCGTGTCTCCCTGGCAGGAGCCTGGCTGACCCCTGAGACAGTGTCCCCAGCCCTGACCCCAGCTCGGGGCCTGGCCCGGCACTGCGGGGGGAGGGGCCCTTCCCGGCTCCCACCAGCCATGGTGGCGCCCCCGCCCCCCGCCCGCCCTCCTGGGGCTGTGCAGTCAGCCACGTCTGGGGTCACCCATCACTGACTCAGCGAGCAAAGAACCACACACACAACCACACACACTCACACACACACATGCGCATGCACACACAACCACACACACGCACATGCACACACACACATGCACATACAACCATACACACATGTACACGCACAACCACACACAACCACACACACGCACATGCACACACACAACCACACACACATGTGCATTAACACACAACCACATACACACATGCACATGCACACACAACCACACACACATGTACATGCACATGTACATGCACACGCACACACACAACCACACACACCCACAACCACACATGCACTTGCACATATGCACACACAACCATACACAGTTACACACATGTACACACACAACCACACACACGCACATGCACACTCACGCACACAACCACACGCTCGCATGGGGAGCGCACGAGTGTGTGCAGACTCACCAGACGGAATAGCGGTGTGTGTCCAGCTCCTCCAGGTAAGACGTGTCCGGCCAGTGACCCCCCGGCCCTCGGGGACCGTCTCCTGCTGAGGCACCGCTCGGGCCTTCGTCCTTGTCAGTGGGACAGTGGGGGAGACTGAGTCCGCGCACAGGCCACAGCCCGGCGAGGGCCGTCCCCTGGCCAGCCTGGACATGGGCTCACTGACCACAGGTCCTGGCTGTGTGGGGGCCGCCTTGCATGCAGAGAGGCCGGGCAGAGCCGGCCCCGGGAGCAGGCACTGCCCACTGGGTCTGAGGGGCGGAGACTCAGGGCGGGAGCACGGCTGAGGGTCGGCGGGAGCACGGCTGAGGGTCGGCGGAGGCCCCGTCCCGTCAGCCGTCTGGGAATTCTCAGCTCGCTTCCCGATCCCCCTATGCATCTGCTCAGGAAGGGCCGGGAAAGCCTCTGAGCACTGGGCACAGGAGCAGGGGGCGGCCGGGGCCCTGTGGCCGGCAGAAATGAAGGGGAGGGGGCGGCTCTGGTGGCCCCCGTGAGAGCCGCTCACTCTGCAACCCACCTGGGATCTCCCAGGGCTCAGGACCCTGCGACCCCACCAGCACGGGGGGGGGGGGGGGCGTGCGACTCCTCGGCCCGCCACACTCCGACGCGCCCCGGCACGCCCACCCGGACACGGTGCCCAGGGAGCGGGGGTCCCCGCAGCCCCTGCTCACGCGCTGCCTACCTGACGGCGCGGTTCCCGGCTGCAGTGGGCGGGGCGGGGGCCCGTCCTGGGGGCAGCGGCTCCTGGGACGGGAACAGACAGGGGTCACCGGGCCGCCCAGGGCCGACGGGCTCAGCGCAGGGCGGGGTCAGCGGGGCTCCGCGCCCAGGCTCTGGGCTCGCAGACGGACGCCCCTCTCCCCCGCCCTCCGCCCCCCGCCGCCTGCCCGAGGGGTCTCTGCTCCCCCCCGCGCCTGACCAGCAGCTACTCTGTCCCCGGACGTGACGTCCGCCTGCGCTCGGGTGAGCAGCGTCCCGAGTTCCGGTCACGGAGTCCCCCCAGGGCCGGAATCCCCTTGTCCCGACGCTTCCTTCGTTCCCGGGTAAAACCTTCTTGGCCCTAAGACCTGCTTCCTGCTGCTCGGGGCGTAAACAGGATGCACGGGCGCATCCACACGGCAGACGCACACGCTAATCACACGCGTCAGATCGGATCTGCGGGACGCTGCCCTTCGTGTAATTACATGTGCTCCTCGTGATCAGGGTGTGTTGCGTAAATACACGCAGGGCGGATTTTGCCAAATTGTGGCTCTGCCGTCAGGAGGATGCCCAGTTTGTTTTACACTAAACATCCTGCGATTCTCTCTGTCCCCGACATTCCTCAGTGCAGGAACCTTGGTTTGGGGCCACGTCCAAGCTCTGTGCTCAGGGTCACTCCCGGCTCTGTGCTCAGGGTCACTCCCGGCTCTGTGCTCAGGGTCACTCCCGGCTCTGTGCTCAGGGCTCAGTCCCGGCTCTGTGCTCAGGGTCACTCCCGGCCCAGTGCTCAGGGTCACTCCCAGCTCTGTGCTCAGGCTCACTCCTGGCTCTGTGCTCAGGGCTGACTCACGGCTCTGTACTCAGGGTCACTCCCAGCCCAGTGCTCAGGGCTCACTCCTGGCTCTGTGCTCAGGGTCACTCCCGGCCCAGTGCTCAGGGCTCACTCCCGGCTCAGTGCTCAGGCTCACTCCAGGCCCAGTGCTCAGGGCTCACTCCCGGCTCAGTGCTCAGGCTCACTCCTGGAGGGCTCAAGGAACCATACCGAGTGCCAAGGGTTGAGCCCGGGTCAGCTGCCGTCTCGCTCGGACCCCGGGCTCCCGGTCCCTCCGTAACAGTAGCGTCGTGTGGTTTTATGCGGCCGCCGGGAGCTCGAGGCCCGTCTGCGGTTTCACTGAGTCGGGACGCGAAGGTGGGGAGCAGGAATCCCCTAGAACCACACGGACCAGCTCCCCCGGCGCCACCCGCAGACCCTCGAGCTGCCCCGCGTGCTCCGGGCCGACTCTCTGGGACCAGCACAAGGAGAAACGACCCTCTCCAGGGGCCGCTTCGCCAGGGAACGGAGCGAGCACCCAGGGGTGGGGAGGCGGGAGCACTGGGCGGGGTCACTCCTCAGGGCGACGGCACGGCAAGGCCAGCACAGAGCCCCGGGGAGAGACCACCAGCACCGCACCCGGAGGCCGCACAATTCACAGCAGCTAAAATCTGGAAACAACCCCAGTGTCCACACCGACGCCCGGACAAAGAAACACGGAAAGTGGAGTACTACGCAGCCCTCAGGAGGGAGGAGCCGTGCGACTGGCTGCCGTGGGGACGGGCCTGGGGAGAATCCTGTGGAGTGAAGTGAGCCGGGAGAGGAGCAGACCCGCGTGATCTCCCTGGTGTGCGGGATGTAAGGAGACTCCGGAGAGGGACACCTGGAGGCGAAGATCAGGACAGCTGGGCGGGGGGGCTGGAGAGAGGGAGCACTGCGGGCGAGGCACATGCCCACCTCTCCAGCACCTACTCCGTCTCCTAAGCGCATCCGAGAGCGACCCCCGAGCACAGAGCCAGGAGCAATCCCCTAGCAGCTCCAAATGTGGCCGTACCACCCCGCCCCCCCCATGAAGTGTGCGCGGGTCCCAGTGTCCTGGACGGACTAGAATGTGGCCGTCTGAGCGGCCACAAGCCAAACTGCGGTTGATGGACTCTCCTGCGAGCTGCCGGCTTCTCTAGGACCACCTGCCCGTGTCCACTGCTGGGACAGCCCCCACACGGAGGCGTCCACGCAGTGTTTACAGACCGCGTTCACCTGCGGACGCCTGTGGGATATGTCGGCGGGGATCACCCGGCGAAAGTAAATGGAGCACTCACTGGAGCACTCCTGGAGCACTGGAGCACTGCTGGAGCACTCGCCGTCTTAATAATGCATGAGGCGCGCCAGGAAAAAATGTAGAATTTTTTGTCAAAATGTAGAATGTTGTCAAAAATGTAGAATGTTCCAGCCCAGTAGCATATCTGTGTGTGTGTGTGAGTGTGTGTGTGTGTGTGTGTGTGTGTGTGTGTGTATGTGGTGTGCTTTGCCGGTGCTGTGCTAATCTTTTTTACTTGGCACATTTTTAATGGTTTTTCCAAATGACCTTTGCAAAATTAATCAAGCCCCTGACACAGTCCTTGGAGGAAGGCAGAGGAGGAGAGAGCGGGTTCTGGTAACTTTGGCGTGAAAAACAGCCCAAAAATGACAACGCGGAGGAAACACTGGAAAAAAAATTAAAGCTGGAGAATCGGACAGAAAATCGTTGCCGTTTGTCAGTCATGTTGTGTCTCCGGTTACTGTCGGGACCATCCTGCTGGCCACGGGGTCTTCCGCTCCCCGCGTGCCCTCATGAAAGAGACACCACAGATTTTTCAGGAAATATCATCGCGAGAAGCATCGAGAGTTAAAGATGAACCAAATATCCAGAAACTATGTGTAAAAGTGCGAATACACAGAACCTAGAAAAATGCCAGCAATTAGACAGGACGAAAATCTACAAAGAAATTGAATTTAGTTGTAGCGACATTTCCTTTTTTTTTTTTTTTTCTCCTTCTTGGAGAAAATTACTACTGAAGTGAGGAATTTCTTCCCCCTGTAATTTAAATGTTAAGCTGCCAGATGTGTGTCTCATGGTTGGGGAGTCGGAGCTCTGCATTATTTAGCATATTAAGAATCACAGAATTTTAAAAAGGACTCCTTTATCGCCTCGAGGTTCTAATTAAGTAAACCTCAGCCCGGGACATTTAAAACTTGCCATACGAGAGATTCGACTCCTCTTATCCCCCGCCCTCCCTCGCCGAGTCACATCGATATAATAAATATGGAAAATCTCCGAGATGATATAATTTTTCTTTTGCTTGAGGAATTAAAGCTATCTATTATTTTAAGAAGTTTTTAATAGAGGCCAGCCATCTACAAGACAACCCAGGGTTCCAAATACTTTTTAATCTCGGAGACTTGCTCTCCTGATCTGAGCCCAGAACCCGCGTTTCTGCGCTTTCCGCTCTGCTTTCCGCCCTTCCGGGCGTCCCTCGGAGACCCCGGGCCTTTGTCAGAGCTGGCTGGGGCCCCTGGGGTGGGGCCACGTTGCGTTTCCAGGCGTCCCTGGGTGTGTATTAATGTTTGATCACACGGGGCCTGTTCCCTGCCCCTTCAGCAGTTTGTGGCTCGGGTTCCAGCGGCAACGGGGAAGCCGTAATCATCAGGAACTCCGCAGGCCCGCAACCTTCATAAATCATGGCCTTAAATACAGCGATTTTTGCCATTTTAGAAAATGTCAAAGGTGCCAGCGTTGTCCAAATATACCGCTTAACAGCGACTATTTTAGTAAATTGACTGGAAATGACTCCGGCTAGCTGACAGTTAGACACACATAATCTGGCTCGCGGTACAAATGAGCAGCAAAAAGGCCAGCGAGAGGCCCACGGGGGCGTTTCCTCGGCCCCGTCAGGGACGCGCCAGCCCCACAGACCCCGGGTCCGGCGTGGGGCGGCGTCTCGGCTCGGAAGGGGGGTTGGTGCGAGTCCACAGGCTCGTCACTCCCCCTCCGGGCCAGGAGAGCAGAAACTTCTTCTCCAGAGTCCAGCCCGGTGGCCCCACAGGGACCTGGGGACGTGGGCAGGAGCCACGTGAAGGTGCTCGGAGCAGGCCGGAGCCTCCTGCACCATCAGCCTGACGCCGAGGAACGACCCTGCTCCCAGGGCGGGCGTGGAGACGCTCAGGCGTCACCGTTCCTGCACCCTCGGGAAGCAGCAGGGCTCGGAGGCAGGACTGAGCCTCGGGGCTCGGAGCTGAGGCCCGAGCGAGGAGCCCGGGGCACTGCCGGGGGCAAGGCTGGGGCCCCACACCAGCGAGGCGGCCAGGGGACTGACCGCAGCACCTCCTCAGGGCCTGCCGTGAGCTGCCGTCCCCGTCGGTCGACGGAGAACCGCCAGGACCGGCTTCGAGGCCCCAGAGCACCACTCGGGAGGCCCCGCCGGCTGCAGACACAGGGAACTCGGGCTGGAATTCGGCCAAGATCACCCCGCAGGGCCCCCCCGGCCCCCCGGAAGGGAGAAAGACCCGGTCCGTGCGTCCTGGAAGGGTCCGGCAGCCCCCGGCTCTGGGGGTCCTGCTACCCCAGGGAGCTGACCTGACAGGCTCCTGACAGGAGCCTCAGGGTCTCACCACGGAAGAGAAACATCTCCTGTCTCTGTGCAGCACTTTGGCACCACGTGGAAAGTCAGCCGTTCGTTAATTAATAATAATGTGCGACACGTCGTTTTTTCCGATGATAAAAGCAGATCTGCACGTGTTCCTCGTTTGCCGCTCTCGTTTGATCGGCCGGGCGCGGGCACGAGAACTCGCCAACGTCCCCGCCATCGCATCAGCCCCCTGCAAGCTCTGGACACGTCTGTGCGTCCACCAGAGGAAAACAAGCCGTGCCCGCGCGCCCGGCCACCAAAGCGTGGTTATACCGGGGGGTCACTGCCGTGGGCACCCCTCAAGGAGACCCCCTCAAGGAGACCCCTCAGCAACATCCCTCCCGCCACTCCCGGGAAGCTTTTATCTCTGTTAGGAAAGTCCGTTTCCTCCTCTCCTCACTCTTAACAATATTAAACTCTCCATCTTGTGCCGTGAGAGGCCCGGGAATGTTAATATGCTGTTCATGAGCTTCCCTCGCGCTCATCAATTAGCTGGAACCTAGAACAGCCCGAATCACCGAGAGGAAGAAATGACTTTGCCCACCAGGTCGTATTGGTTAGAGAGGGGCCGGCAGGCCGGGGCCTCAACCCAGCACCACAGCCGAGACCCATGGACTGCATGCGTGTGTGTGTGTGTGTGTGTGTGTGTGTGTGTGTGTGTAAGAGAGAGAGAGCGCATGTGTGTATGCTCATGTGCGTGTGTGAGCACATGTGTGAGCATTGTGCACATGTGTGCATGTGTATGCATGTGTGAGTGCGTGCATTTGCATGCATGTACATGTGTATGTGTGCATGTATGTGTGAGAGAGTATGTGTGTGAATGCATGTGTGTGCATGTGTGAGTGCATGTGTGCATGTGAGTATATGTGTGTGCATATGTGCACCTACATGCACACATGTGTAAGCACATGTGTGAGCACATGTGTATGAGCATTTTATGTGCACATGTGTGAATTTGTATGCATGTGTTAGTGCATGTGTGTGCATGCATGTGTACATGTGTGTGCATGTGTGTGAATGTGTGTGAGTGTGTGAGTGCATGCATGTGTGCATGTGTGTGAGCCCATATATGTGTGCATGTGGGAGCTCATGTGTGCATGCATGAGTGTGTGTGAGTGCGTGTGTGTGCACATGTGTGTGATGTTCGAGTCACCAGACGCCCCCACTGGGACGGAGGCGCCACTGTTCCACAGCCGGCTTTGTCCGGACCATCGCGGAGGGACCACCACTCCGAGGGGACGTGCTCCCTCCCAGCTCTCTGGCTCCACCCTTGGCCCCCCGGCCTGAGTCCTCGGCGGGGCCCCTGCTGTGCTCTCACAGGAGAGAGAAAAGACCCAAACACACGTGCCCCTCCGTGTGGACCCGGCTGTTGGCGCCCAGGAGAGAAGCAGGGCCGGGGTCCTGCCGAGACCCTGCTCCCGGGCCCCGAGGCCACTGCACGCGGCGGGAACGGGGTCCCGGAGCCCCGACCACGCGGTTTCCAGCTCTTCTCCGGGCGGCTTGGACACAGCTGCGTGGGTGGCCAGATCACACTGTCCTTCCTTCCTCGAGACCCTGGGCTCAGACCCTCAGGCCCCGAGACCCTCCCGGGCCCCAGAGGCGGCACAGGGTGCTGGAGGAGGGGTGGGCGGCCGCATTTGGCCTCGGGAGGGGGGCAGAGCAGGGGGTGCCCCGGGCCGCCTGTGACCCCGGGCCTCAGACCCTGCTGGCTTTGCCCAGAGGGCCGTGGCCTCCCAGGGGCCGGTGTGTCCGGAGGTGGGGCTGGCCCTTGCGGGCAGTCGGCCCTGGCTGGACCCCGGTGCCCCCGAAGGCCCCTCCGTGGCACTGGGTATCTGATACACTCCTGGAGGGATGATCCCCGGGCCCAGAGCCAGGAGCGAGTCCCGAGTCCCCCTGCCAAGGGACATCCTGAGAGGGACAGTGCGAGTCTGCGCGTCCAGCTAGACGGGACGCACTGTCCTGCCTTCTCCCGCGTCCGGCTCACCTGGACACAGCACACGGGGCAGCCAGGGACGCTGGGAAGGGGAGGGAGGGGAGAGACTGGGGGCCCCGTGCGGGGGACACCAAGGGTACAACGTGTCTCCCAGGGCCTCTCCCAGCAGAGAGACCAGTACCTGCAGCCACGTCCGCCCGGAGAGGGGCCCGGAGACCACCTGCCTGCCGTCACCACCACTGGCCTGCGAGCCGGCGTCCACCACGGCTAGAGCAGTGCGTCCCCATCCTGGGTCACCGGCCGCCAGTCCTGGGGAAGCCACTGTCCTCCGGCTCGGCCAGCAGGCCCGGGGGGTGCGCGGGGCGCGTGTCCAAGGAAGGTCAGCAGGTGTCAAGGGCGACGCCCACGGCTGTTTGCTGTGATTCTGTGTTGGCTGAGAACGAGAACACGGGCCCCAAGGAAAACCAGGACCTCGGATGACGCTGTGCCCGGAAGGCCGAGGGCAGCTGCTCCGGTGGGGGGAGGGGCCCTGGGGAGGCGTCAGCTGTGAGGAGTTCGGGGCCACTCTCCCTGCCCTCCTGGTCTGCCCCCTGCCCCGGACAGCGGCGCCAACCCTGCGGGGACGGCACGGGGTCCAGGAGCACTTAGAGGGGAGCGTGGCAGCGCCGGGAGGGGGAGACGTGTCCACACGTGGCGAGGTGTGGCCGGCCGCGTCTCTCCCCCGGGCCAGCACGGGGAGGCGGCTGCCGGGACGTGCTCACGGAGCAGCCATCAATCAACGGGAAATCCTGCGAAGATGCTCCCGCCACATGGGAAGGCAAGTCAAGGGGAACCGAGGAAACAAAGGGAAACAATTACCAGGATGACAGATTCGCACCTCGGCACAGCCGCGGTAAACAGTCGAACTGTTCCAATTAAGGGCGAATTAAAAGATGGGAGATAGCAGATTTGATGGAAACTTCAGAATGACCCAATTATGTCCAAAAAGTGTATTTCTGACTCAGGGACGTAGGCGGACTAAAAGTAGGAGAAACGATAATAAATAAGTAGTAGGAGATGTCGGACAGACACAGACTTTTTAAGCAGGATCAAGACTGACAGCTGTTCAGGTAGAAACTCAACCACCAGCCACGGAGAGCCACTGTGTAGCGGTGAAGCCATCAGCCGGCTCACAGAGCCGCAGCGCGGGGGCACGGCCGAGCTCTGGGGGCACGGCAGGCGGAGATGGACGGCAAACGGGAGAAACAGGAAGTTCCTAGGACTCAAAAGACTCCAGCAACCCGTCTCATCAAACGGTCACTCTGCTGGTGGGGAATTAGCAAAGCTACAGCTGATATTTGAACAGCACAAGCAACAAAATCTAATTTATACACACACGCACGCACACATACACTCACACACTCACATATACTCACATATATACTCACATACATATTCACACACTCACACATACATTTACATACATACAAACATATACACACACATGCAATCAACTACATACACACATACACACTTTCACATACACATACACTCAGACACACTCACATATGTACACATTCGTTCACACACACATACACTCACACACATACATATTCAAACACATACACAAACACTCACAAACACAGTCACACAGATACATACTCACATATACACATACACACATATATTTACACACATACACATAAACACATGCACAGTCACACATACACACACTCACATATACACATATATACTCACACACATACACATACATTCACACACTCACACACATACATATTCAAACACATACACACAAACACTCACATACACAGTCACACTTATACATACTCACGTATACACATACACTCACACACATACATATTCACACACATACACACAAACACATACACAGTCACACATACACACACACTCACAAATACACACATGCACTCACACACATACACATACACTCACATACATATTCACACACGTATACTCACACACACAAATACTCACACATACACAGTCACACACGCACACACATCACTGCACCCAACAACTCTCCTGTGTGCACTTTCCCAAGTGTTTACGGCTCATTCATAAACATCATATCTTGGACCATAAAAGAAACCTCCTCAAATTGAGGATAATTAGATCAGGTCGGGTACGGCCCGCGACCAAATGAAGTGGAAGCAGCCATCAACAGCAGGGAGGGGAAGCTTCTAAGTGCTTGAAAATCAAAACACACGTGTCTGAGCCGAGAGCGAAGTCTCTGAGGAAACGGAAAACAGAACCGCGCAGAAACGCAGCTGCCCAGACGCCGCCAAGGGCTCCTGGGAGACGTTTCCGGGGACGAGGCGCGTCAGCCACCCAGGCCCCACTCGGAGAACCAGGAGAGCAACGTTGGCCCGGAGCCGCCGGTGGACACGAGGAACTGTCCAGCGCAGACGGTCCGGGACGGAGCAGCAGGACGGGCGCAGGCCAAGACGCCGGAACCCGTGGCACCCTGCTCTCCCGGCGGAGGGCCCTGGGGCCTCCTCCGAGGGGCAGGTGGGGCCCCTGCCCTGCCGCGGCCCCTGCCTGCACACCCTCGCCCCACAGCCGCCACCACCCAGCAGCCAAGTCCTCCGCCCCAGGACTAAGCTGCAGACAGAGGTGCCGAACCAGGGGAACCCCAGGCACGCGTGTCTCCAGGCTGAGAACTCCGGGCGCCGCTCCGAGTCGGGGTGAGTATCCTCCCGGCAACCCCTCCTTCAGGACACCCTGCGGGTCCGGGAGCACAGACGCCGCCCAGTTCATCGTGCTGACACCCACCCATTCTCACGGGCAAGCGGCTCAATACGCAAAGGCAACAACAGAGGCCGGAAGCAGCAGGGGGTGAGCCTCAGACCGGGACTGGACGGCCCGCGGTGGGATACGACAGTGCTCACAAGTCTTGTTTTACTGAAGTATCTTTTGATGATAATCCTGTGAGCATTTGGTTGTAACAAGCAACGTAAAATAAATTCCTCCGTGCCTGCTGAGGAGGCCGGCTGCGGGGGGGCGGGGGGGCTGGGGAAATGAGCAGGGTGGCGGAGGGAGGTGGCACGGGCGTGAGATCGGGGTTAGGACACGGAATGCCGCCGTGATGTCTAAGCAACTGGGGAGAAGAGCAAGCGTTGGAACTGAAAATAGGAAAATAACCGGAAAGAACCAGTGAAACAAAAAGTCGGATCCTTAAGCAACGAGGAGCCCAGAAGAGTGAAGACGCGGCTCATTGGGTCCAGACTGGAGGGGGGGGGTGCCAACACCGCGCCTGAGACCAGCCTGGGGGCGGGGGGGGGGCGGGGGGACGGCAGGGTTCGCTTGCCCAGTCAGCCGCTTGGGAGAAGTGACCAACTTCCCACATGGTTGACACCAGCCCAGACGCAGAGCATGACCTGAGTAGCCCAAGGGTCGTGGAATAATTTGAATTTATCATTAAAAAAAACCCATCCCGGTTATTTGCCTGGATAAGCCTGACAACATCGGCGGGAGGATTAACACTGAGTGAGTGAAGCCTCGTAGGAAAGAGGAGGGGACCGTCCCCAGCACTCTGCAAGGATGACCCGAGCCCTGGTGCCAGGCCTGGGACGGCCACCCCTGACGCCGAGACGCGGACGCTCTCGCCGGGGACCCGCCACGCCCGCCCACGCGTGGGAGGACGAGACAGCCTTCCTCTGGGCTGCAACGGCCAGCGACACTGGTGCCCGGCAGACACAGGGCCGATGGGACAGAGAGTCCAGAAGCCAGAGAAATGCGCTCAGCAGCTGCCTCCGGGCCAATGGGGGGGGGTCTCCCCATGGGACGGGGCGAACCCTCAGACCCCAGGGCCGAGACCGTCTGAACCTCGTTACAGAAACGAACTCAAAGCCGAGCACCTTTCTGGGGACCAAGGAGCCTCCTCAGGACCGAGGGCAGGCAAAGGACTGCAAACACCAAAGAGACACAGAAACGGGAGGACGGGGCCTGGGAGAGACTCGGGCCTGATCCCGGCACCACGGCAGGCCCCCGAGCACAGAGCTGGGAGTACCCTTCAGCCTGCGAAGTCCGTGTGGGGGCCCCGCCCCTCCTGGCCTCAGCACAGCCGTTTCGGAAGAGAGCGGCTCTGCCCGGGGCCCTCGGTGGACCCTGCAGTGCTCTGCCACGCCATGGGGTGGGCCAGACCCCACTCTCGGGGGGCGGCTGGGGAGGCAGGATCACCCCCGCGGGAGTCAGCGGCCGCGACCACCGAGCCCGTCACGGGAAAGGCCCCTGGGAGTGGTACAGGCAGCCGGGGAAGGCCCTGGTGCTTCTGAAGTATAAAAGGACCCTGGAAACCAGGCCGGGGTCACTCTCCTGCGGCAGGGACGGCCTGACCGGTCAGTGCCTCAGTCGTCTCGGCCCCTCGGCCGTCTGAACCCAACGCTTGCTTGGCCTGCGCGGAACAAGCCTCACCTGCAGTGCTCTCCTCTGCGTGCTCCCTCAGGCCCTGCCGGCCCAGCCCAAAGGGCCGAGTGGACACGGAGGACGACGGCCCGGCAGTCACAGGCTCTGATGATTGACAGCCTGTGGGGGTGGAGGCGTCAGCTACGGGGGCGGGGGGGACGCTCTCAGCACACGCCGCCAGCAACCTCCGCCTCCCCCCGCGCAGCCGGAGCCACCCGGACCTGAAGGTTGGACGGACGCGGCTCGCCCCACGCGGGGTTCCCGCCCCCGGCGGAGTCTGTCTCAGGGCGGCCGCCCACACCCAGGGTCCCGAGCGTGGGTGTCGGGGGCAGGGAGCGGGGCTGGGCCCGCAGGAGACGGGAGACGGGACGGAGCACCCGGGACCGAGCCGGCACCAGGCCCTGCGGCCGGGCTCTGACCCCCGGCCCCCGGGACAGTCACTCGCGCTGACACGGCCACCCCCTCGGCCGAGCACTCCCAGGAGGAGCCCTAGCCCCAAGCTCAGGACGAGTCCCGCCTGCGGGAAACGCTCTGGCACCGCCTGGCGCCCACCCCCCGGGGCAGCCCTCGCCCCCCCCTGTCCTCTCCTCCCCCACCCTCCACCCACCCCCCACGCCAGCATCTCCGGGCCAGGGCCGCCCGGAGAGGAAACGACGAGCTGTGAAGTGGGAAAGAACAATTCCTCCCACATGTGCCCGTCCGCGGCCGCGCGGGGCTGCCAGATTCCCAGCTACAGGCCCTCGCGGGGCTCTCTGCCGTGATGGCCGGCCGGGCCTCTGACGGTGGCCGGCGGTGGCCGCGCTCACAGCCTCCAGCTCTGCTCAAGGGAGAAGATGACGCCAGGCCCGAGGCCTCCAGGGGCCCTTCCCGCACCCCTGCCTCCCGCCCAGCCCAGGCCCGGCTGCAGGCCGAGACCTCCCGCCTTTGTGGTGTGAGTGGGTACATGCATGTACACGTGTGTTCTCAAACATGTGTGCTGTGTGTGGTGCCTGTCCATACACATGTGTATGGAGTTACATGTGTGGTTGTGCATGGGGACATGTTTGTACATGTATGTATGGAGGGACATGTGTGGCAGCTATGCATGGGGCATGTCTGTACACATATGTATGGAGGTACATGCAGAACTGTGTATGGGGAATGTCTGTACATGTACGTATGGAGGTATATGCAGAACTGTGCATGGGGGTTGTGTCTCTACACATGTGTGGTTGTGCATGGGGACATGTCTGTACACGTGTATGAAGGTACATGTATGGCTGTGCATGTGGGCAAGTGTGTATAAGTGCATGGAGGCACATGCATAACTGCATGGGGGCATATCTATACACATGCATATGGAGGCACATGTGTGGCTGTGCATGAGAACATATCTGCACATATGTGACAGTGCATTGTGCATGTACCATGTATACAAACTACATGCATGTGTGTATGGTTGTGCATGCTTATATGTGCTTGCACACACATGTGTGGCAGTGCACATATGTGCGTGCCTGTATGACGTGTGGGTATGCACCTATAGCTGTGCTTATGTGTACAGTTGCACATATGTGCTGCGTGTGTGGTTTGAGTGTACATGTGCGTCTGTGCATGTGCTCCCACGGGGTTGTGTGCATGCCTGTGTGTGCCGTGGGCAGGGGCAGGAGGCCCGACAGGCATTCTGGGAGAAGCTCGCCCTGAGCCGCCCACTCCCCAGAGGCTCCTCTGGCTGGGAGCAGCCGGGAAGCCACGGGCCGGCCGGTGAGCCGCCAGCCGCGAGCGCCCACAGCTCCCGGAGTCCCCACGGACCCGCCCTGACCTGTCGGAAACAAGCCCGGGCCGTCGCGGGAGCCTGGGGCGGGGGGGCCTCTGAGACACGTGACCAGGTGGGAGCCCGCGGGAGACGTGTGAGGGGCCTGAGGGCTGAGGCGTGTGACGGGTGGGGGCGGGCGGGGGGGCTGTGTCAGGCTGGGGTGGGGGGGAGAGCCGGCCCCTCCCCCAGCCTGGCGGTGTCTCTGCACAGCTCCCGGCCCCCTCCCCGCCGGCTGCTCACGGCACACGGAGCGTGGGCGGCACGAGCAACAGGAGGGACGTTTGTCCCCTGCAGGGGGACAGCCGGTCCCCCAGCCCGAGTGGGAGCAGGAAGGGGCGGATCCCTCGGGAGCCAGAGAGACCACGGCCCAGGGTCATGCACGTGACCCGCCTCTCCTAGGGCCGGCGCCACAGGGCGCCCGAGCACCACTGGGTGCAGCCCTGAGGCCCGGGAGCACCACCTGCCATGGCCCTGTGGGCCCCTGAGCAACACTGCAGTGATTCAGTCACCTCCAGCACAAGGGGGTGTGAGCACTGCACCAATGAGCATCATTCGGTGATTCAGTCACCTCCAGCACAAGGGGGTGTGAGCACTGCAGCAGTGAGCACCATTGTGCTGATTCAGTCACCTCTACCATGACGGGGCTGTGAGCACTGCAGCAGTGACCCGGGTAGACACTTAGGAACAAACTCAGCGTGTCTGACGTGGGATCTGCCAGGACCATCGGCGGGTGATGGTCTGCTGCATGCGGCCACGCGGGATCCGTGCGACTGAGGGGGAGTGGGCTCAGCTGTCGGGGCAAGGAGAGTCGAACATCACCCCCAGGAGACGGGAAACGCTGGGTGAGAAAATAGCGAAGCTCGGGCGGGAGCGACAGCACAGCGGGGAGGGCGTGTGCCTTGCACACAACCAGCCCGGGTTCGATTCCCAGCATCCCATAGGGTCCCCTGAGCACCGCCAGGGGTAATTCCCGAGTGCAGAGCCAGGAGTCACCCCTGTGCATCGCCGGGTGTGACCCGAAAAGAAAAAAATATATATGGAAGCTAAGGGGCAAACCACACGGGAAACAGGCGTCCGCTAGGCCCTGAGCAGGCAGCTCAGATGTGTCGTCTGCAATAAAACAGAGGACAGAGTTCAGCCAGGCTGAGAAGGGCCAACAAAAATCATATTAGCGAAAAGTAAGCATGTAAAGAGAAATGCAGCTACACATTTACTGGGTTTTTTTCCCAAATGAAAGCGGTATTGTTAGCTGCTTTCTACAGATGCACAAAATACCTGCTGACCAGTGTGAATAACGCAGAACAAACACCGGTTTCTACCCGGGAGAAGAACTCGGTTGCTGAGGGGCGAGGGGGCTGGGAAGAAGGAGGGGGCAGATTTTGTTTGGAAAATGTGACCCTGGGGACTGGGTAGGACAAGGGGGGGACACAGGCTTGACTCACTGCCCCTGGGGTCAGCTCAGACCCCACAGAGGCCCCCAGCACCGCGGCCCCCCCAGGGTCCCCAGAACATCAGGTCCCACAATATCACATCCCAGACCCTTGCTGGGGTGGCCATCGGGGCCCCTGGACAGCCGTTCTAAGAATCTCCCCAGCAGACAAGAAGGGTAAAGGGGAAAGGTACGAGCAGCCCTGAGCAGCCAGCAAGAGTCACAGCTGGATCTGGATAGGAACGACCCGAGGGAAGGCGGCAGCGCTGGGGGAACGAGCGAGACCCCAGCCCCACCCACACGCAGGGAAGTCCCCGCTCAAGCCAGGACACGCACTTGGCCGAGCTCGGGTGGACACGCCAATGTCAAGCGTTCACATATTAACTGCACATGCTAATGTCATCAGCGGTGAAGGGGCAGCGGGATGACCACGGCTGACAGCAGCAGCCGTGCGGGGCGCGAGTTAATACGGTTCTCTGGAAGCCACACTCCTGGGCTGGGTCTCGCTTCCCCCTAGACAGACGTTTAGGAGAGACACGCGTGGGCCAGAGGCAGGAACAGGCAATGAGACAATAAACCAGAGATGCTCAAATACTCTGTGCGTGCGTGTGTGCGTGCGTGTGTGTGTGTGCGTGTGTGTGTGTGTGTGTGTGTGTGTGTGCGAGCGTGCAAATCTGGGAGAGACAGAGCAGAGAGCTGCAAAGCAGACATGAAGTACAGAGTATTTACACAAGCCTGACAAACACGCGAAGCACCACGCCCTGTTGGTAATCGCATCCATATGCATGAAATCCATTAAGATGTACAAGGAAGCCGTACGCGGATAAGCGCTCTGGCAACGGGACCTGGTGCCAGCCAGAGGGGACCGTGACCCCTAAGACACGGCCGGCTCTGAGCAGACTGTGACTCCCGAGTCGTGGTCGGCTCTGAGCAGACTGTGACCCCCCAGACGTGCCCAGCTCTGAGCAGACCGTGACCCTGAGTCGTGGTCGGCTCTGAGCAGACTGTGACCCCCCGAGACGTGGTCGGCTCTGAGCAGACTGTGACCCCCCGAGTCGTGGTTGGCTCTGAGCAGACAGTGACCCTGAGACGTGCCCAGCTCTGAGCAGACTGTGACCCTAAGACTCGGCCTTAAACCAGACAAGAGATGGATTGATTGGGGATGAGGTTCGAGTGGTGGCAGAATTTCCACCTGGCAGGCATGAGGTTATTTGGGCCGCACACATGAGCGTGGTCCCCGCCCCGCCCTCCCGGCCCCTGGCACCCTGACCAAGCGTGTGCACCCCAACGCGTACAAGTAAGCACCACAAACAGCACGGGCAGCCCAGCACGCCGCAGTGACAGCAGGAGGGGACGGGGGAGGAGGCAGACCAGGAGGAGGATGCGGGGGGGCGTGGAGGGTGGCCGCGGCTGGGCTGGGCTCCTGCCCGTGTGTGGTTCTGCGTCTCCTGGGGTGACTCCGTGTTCCCTCACTCTGGCCACAGAACGCGGCACCTGAATCTGATGCCTGAGCGTCTCGGTGGGCTGATGCTTCCGGGGGCAGCGTTCTGCGGGCTCTGGGGGGGCAGGCCTGGTGGCTGGCCAGACCACCACCACGACGGATGCCGTCCACGCCACTCCCCCCAACCCGTCCCCAACCACCGCTGAGACCCCCACTGTCAGAGGGGAGACGGGGAGGGGAGCACGTTAGAGGAACCGGTCGTGAATCTTCTGGTGAAAGAAATAGTCACTTTGCAAAATAAAGCAAACCTCTGCTATATCTCTTCTCTGGATAGAACCTTCGTACATTAAACACCTTCAGGAATCACTTGCTTATTTGGTACTCGGTGGAAGCTGTCACTGTCGCTGTCATCCCGCTGCTCATCGATTTGCTCGAGCGGGCACCAGTAACGTCTCCATTGTGAGACTTGTCTGTTGCTGGTTTTGGCATATCGAATACGCCCTGGGGAGCTTGCCAGGCTCTAATGAAAGCGGTCTGAAAAACCTCTTATAAAAAAGCAATCATTTGAGAACCTTTTGTTGAGAATATATTTTTCTCTTTCACCATTTTTTTGGTACCATTCCTGTGAGCATGTAAAAAAAAAACAAAAGATTAAAACCTAGGACTGAGAACTAAAAATGTCCCTAAAATAGCTGAAAAATATTTTTGGAACAATGAGAGCGTGGAGAGTGACTTCTGTTTCAGTGGAGTGATTTTGTAGTTGATTATGTAATTATGTAATATAGAAACTAATATTCTCCTCAATGGTTCCATTTCCTTTCAGGGGGTAGAAACGCATTAATAATTAAAACCTCCTTCCCAGTTTTATGCAAGGAAACGCAGCCTGAAACCTGGGTACCAGGATGTGGAGGGACAAGTCCCCTGACGCCGGACGCCGGGCCGGGGGTCCCTACCTGGGCACGGGGGAGCCTGTCCCTCCGCTTCTCTCCCGGAGGGCCCCGAGTCCTTCTCTGCCTGAGACGGAGAGCGGGTGGGAACTCCGGGGGTCAGCTGAGCTCCCGGCCTGGGCCTGCCCTCGGCATCTGGACGCAGAGGAAGTTTCAGGACCTGTGGGGAGAGAGAGGCCGGACGCTGACGCCTGTGAGGCCACCTGCTCCGGCACCTTCTCTAGAGCAGCGGACAGTTTGCTGGCTGGAAGGCCGTGGAAGAATTCTTTTCCCCAAAACCTCCGTCGGGCAGCATTGCAAGGATGTTTTCTTTATTTTTGGGGCGGGGGCGGGGTCTGGAGGGTGCTGGGGGCGGGTGCTCAGTATCTGGGCTGCGCCCAGTGGTGCTCAGGAGTTCTCCTGGCTCTGTGCCCGAAGGTGGTGCCAGCGTGTGGAGCACGGACAGCGTGTGTGAGACAAGCACCTTCCCCCGACCCGGGGGGCCGGCTCTGGGTGGACACTGCAAGAGAGAAACTTCCGGGGTGAGGACGGGGCCATGTGGGCCCTTGAGAGGTGGAAGGGAACCCCCAAAGCCAGGCTGCCGACTCGCTCGTCACCACCTGCAGCTGTCGGGGGTGGCGGAGGGCGAGAGACGGCCCCGGGCCAAGGCCCAGCTCGACCCCGGCACCACGTGGCCCCCAGAACACTGCCAGGCGTCGTCCGGGAGGCCTCCCACGCCCCCAGGGTGGCCTTGGCAGGGCTGGAGACCCCAGGAGCGATGCAGGACCAGGTCCCGGGGCCCCCGCAAGGAATCCTCAGCCCAGAGCTGCCAGGAGAGGCCCCCAGCACCGTCTGAAGACCAGCGTGCAGTAAGTATGACATACGGTGGGCGTGTGAGGGGGCCTCCGTATGTCACATATTGTACATATTTACTAAACAAAACTGAGGCACGAGGACGAGGCGGAGGCCAAAATCAGAAGTGAAGTGAAGCGATTCCTAAGCTTCTTTGCCAAATCGCGGCTTTCCGAGACCCTCGTAAATTTTCAACATCACTTCCAGAGTGTCGCCTGGTACAGGACATTCTCTCCCTGGACTCAGTGCCCGTCTGCACGGGTCACCCAGGAAACAGGGGGGTGCTCGTTCCCTTGCCATAACCCCTGTGACGCCGAATGTTAGACGCCTTTTCCCATTGGCCGATAAATCAATACCAAGGTATATTTTATTTTACAGTTAAATTTCCGTTTTCATTTCATGCTGAGCTCTTGGTCTTTAATTCAGGTCATCAAGTTTATTAAATATTTTTGTTAAATATAACAAAAGTTTGTTAAATATAAACCCACAAAATAAATATTGCTGTGGGTTTTCTATATTTTTCTCCCCCCAAAATGTGGGTGATTTTCCCCAACCCCTTCGTCTCCCTTTCAAGGTCACTCGTGGCCCAATTTCTAATCCTGCGGAGCTTTGACATTTCCCTGATCCTGAGGCCCCCTCCCCCTAAACAACTAAAAACTCCTAGGACCTGGGTCCTGTCACTGGCCCTTTCACTGGGGTCACTCCCGGGGGGCTCCTGCCCGTGGTACAGTGCTGGGGGTCAGAGCCGGGGCCTCGTGGTCCCAGGGGCATGCTCAAGGCGCCCACACTAATCCTTGTCTGCCCAGCGCCGTGCACAGAGTGACCCAACAGAACCTCCCGGGCCGACGCTGTCATGAAAGGAGCCGAAAGGAAGACACGGCAGGGACTCGTGGGGGTGTTGAGGGGAAGGCCCGGACACGCCGTGAAGGACACACAGATGCCCATCGAGTGCCCAGAGCTTCCCGGATGGTTTCTGAGTGAACAGTGTCGTCCGTTAGTGGACAGAGGTAAGAGGGGGCGGGTGACAGCAAACGGACCTTCGGTGACACACGGCAAACAGAGCGGTGGGTGACAGGCCAATGGGTGATGAGGTGACTGGCCGATACATGTACAACATAGTGACGGGTGTTGTATGGAGAGGGGGAGGGAGGAGGGGCAGGGGCAGAGATGGGCGGGGACGGGTGGTGGGTCAGTGGGCGGCAGCTGGAAGGACAGGTGGGGGACGGGCGAGAGGCAGGAGCAGCCGCATGGA
The DNA here is from genome assembly GCF_027595985.1 of Sorex araneus. Classification (NCBI taxonomy): domain Eukaryota; kingdom Metazoa; phylum Chordata; class Mammalia; order Eulipotyphla; family Soricidae; genus Sorex; species Sorex araneus. Next base: position 1,429,564 of record NC_073303.1, read on the forward strand.
CGGACCCCTCTCAGCTCCAGGAGTTTCGCCGGAGTGAGTGAATCTGCATCCAGAAATCACGTGAGGATGCGGTTACTTTCGAGCATCCCTGACACGTGCTGTGGAAGGGCCAAAGGGCACGAACGGGGTCTGGGGTGAGAATGAACAGCGCGGGGACGTGGGGTCATGTTCTCGCTTTCAAAATCGTGCGACAAACCTGGAAATAGAGATTGCCCAGCCAGCGGTCCAGGTCGAGGCTGATGGCGTCTTCCACGGCCTGGAAGCGGTCGAGCCTCGGGTCCCAGGGTCCTCGGAGAAGGGGACACTTGAACTTTCCCTCCACCACCTCCCAGCTGTCGCTGCACACAGGGAAGACGGCCCAGGCCACCACCCGCTGGCGACACGCTGGCCCCTCCGGCAGCAGGCAGAGCTCGAACAAGAAGGCCAGGCCCGGGCGCAGGGCTGCCCCAGAGGGCAGGGCCTGGGGACAGAGACAGGGCGTCACTGACATGGGCGCAGGGCTGTCCCAGAGGGCAGGGCCTGGGGACAGAGACAGGGCGTCACCGACACGGGTGCAGGGCTGCCCCAGAGGGCAGGGCCTAGGGACAGAGACAGGGCGTCACCGACACGGGCACACGGGAGCAGGGCTGCCCCAGAGGGCAGGGCCTAGGGGCAGAGACAGGGCGTCACCGACACGGGCGCAGGGCTGCCCCAGAGGGCAGGGCCTAGGGGCAGAGACAGGGCGTCACCGACACGGGCACAGGGCTGTCCCAGAGGGCAGGGCCTAGGGGCAGAGACAGGGCGTCACCGACACGGGCGCAGGGCTGCCCCAGAGGGCAGGGCCTAGGGGCAGAGACAGGGCGTCACCGACACGGGCACAGGGCTGCCCCAGAGGGCAGGGCCTAGGGGCAGAGACAGGGCATCACCGACACGGGCACAGGGCTGTCCCAGAGGGCAGGGCCTAGGGGACAGAGACAGGGCGTCACCGACACGGGCGCAGGGCTGCCCCAGAGGGCAGGGCCTAGGGGCAGAGACAGGGCGTCACCGACACGGGCGCAGGGCTGCCCCAGAGGGCAGGGCCTAGGGACAGAGACAGGGCGTCACCGACACGGGCGCAGGGCTGCCCCAGAGGGCAGGGCCTAGGGGGCAGAGACAGGGCGTCACCGACACGGGCGCAGGGCTGCCCCAGAGGGCAGGGCCTAGGGACAGAGACAGGGCGTCACCGACACGGGCGCAGGGCTGCCCCAGAGGGCAGGGCCTAGGGACAGAGACAGGGCGTCACCGACACGGGCGCAGGGCTGCCCCAGAGGGCAGGGCCTAGGGGACAGAGACAGGGCGTCACCGACACGGGCGCAGGGCTGCCCCAGAGGGCAGGGCCTAGGGGCAGAGACAGGGCGTCACCGACACGGGCGCAGGGCTGCCCCAGAGGGCAGGGCCTAGGGGACAGAGACAGGGTGTCACCGACACGGGCAGCAACCAGCAACGTCCTGTCAGCGGGATGGGAAGTGAGGTCACGTGAGGGTGCCAGGGAACGGAGCGTGTGATCTGGTTGTGTGTAGAGTGAGATGCTGTGTTGTACAGAACATACCTGGTGTGGCGCGTGACACTGTGAACATGAGGCCAACAAGATGCAACGTGAGTGACGGATAACACGAACATGACGTGCGACATAAATGCGATATGGAATGTGATACAGAGCACGTAACGTCAGCCTGATGAGCAGTTTGAACATGTATGCCACGTGAATGACATGTATCAGCATGTAATGCGAGTGTGATGTGTGATTTGGACATGAGTGTAGAATAACCGCAGAGTGATGTAAATTCTGCTTCCTAGGAGAATGAGTGTAACATGAGTGTGAGGTGTGAAATGAGCGTGTGTCTCGTGGACATGATGTGTAATGTGACTTACATGCCATGTGGTCAATATGCAATGCCCACAGGCTGTTGGCATTGAAGACGACGGGTCATGAGAATGATGTCTAACGTCAACAACTTGTCATGTGAACGTCTAACATGGGAGTGATATGCAGTCTGTGATATGAGCATGGCATAGCGCATGGATGCACACACAAATGGTATGTCGTCTGAACATCATGTGAAGGTCATATAAATGGGTAGCATGTGTGTGGATGTGCTGTGTAACGTGAGCTGTGTGTGTATATTGTAATGTGGCACATTATGTGTGTGATGTAACGTGGAGTGAGAACACACGGCGTCAGACAGACACGGCCTGCCACGTGAATACGAGTGTGGCGTGTGAATAGGGCGTGTCGTGGGGACAGGGACTGTCGTGTGCACGAGTGTGACTAGCATGTGACCTGAGCGTGGGGATACGTGGCACAGGAATGATAAGCAACGAGAGCGACGTGTGTTGGGGATGGACGGCCGTGTGAGCCGTGTGCTGTGGACATGCTCTGCACGTGGGCTGTAGCGTGAGGCACTTACAGGCAGAGGGCCCGGCGGTGCCGACCACGGGCCAGGGCAGCTCCCGGCCGGCCGCTCTCCTCTCCGCCCACGCCCCCCTGACCGGCGCCCCATCTCGCAGCTTTGCACGACAGACACCCCCTTTCCGAAAGGCCGGCCACGCGCCCCGGGGCAGCCCGGCCCGAGGGACGCCCGGGTCCTGTCAGCACTCGTCCGGGCCCAGTGTCGGGGCCCCCCGGGGGCAGCCCGCGAGTCTCTGCGGCTGGGCCGGGCGGGACTGGGCAGCCTCCGGAGACAGGCCGCGCCCGCTGCCCCGGGACCGCCCCGGCCAAGGCTCCATCTCTTAAACCGGACGTCTAGGAAAGCAGGCGGGGGTGACCTGCCGCAAAGCCGGTTATCGCCTTGGGGTTCCCTCTAGGCTTTCCTGTGACTGCGCATACAGGGGCGAGGTGGGCACTCGCCGCGCGCTGCTTTAGACCAGTGGGTCCGGCCAGGAGCGGGCGGGCCCCCCGCGGGACTCGTGTGGCTGCTCCAAGGCCGGTTTCTGCTAGAGAGGAGCAGGCGCATCTGCGGGACGTGCCAGGACCCGCGGCAGCTGCGATTAACCCATTAGCGGGATCGGGTTTCATTTAAACCAGATTTAGCGTTTTCTACAACAGCCCATGGGAAAGCTAAAAACATTAGCACAAATTACTGACAAAAGAGATTCTTAATCAAGCCGTACTTTTCATTTGGCTAGTTGGCGGCGAGCAGCCCGGGGGGCGGGGAGTGCGGAGAGAGGCCCAGTCCGGAGCCCCCTGGGCCACCCCGACCCCGGACCACCCCTCAGCGTGGGCCGCCGACACAGACCCAGTACTTGTGCCTGCTGTGCCCCGGCGCTGCTCCGGGCTCAGTGCTCAGGAGTCTGAGGACCGTGGGGTGCCAGGGATCCAACCAGGCCGCGCTCGCAGCACGTGATAGCCCTGCAGTCTCCGACTCCCGGGGGGCCTCGCCTCGTTGGCTCCTTGGTGCCCCCCGGGGTGAGACCCACCTGCTCCCTCCCCACGTCCCAAGGCCGGGGGCAGCCGCCTCCCTCCCGCATCCACTTGCCCACACGCTCATTTGGGTTTTTTTCGTCAAGAGAAGACGAGCAGGGGCTGGAGCGAGAGCACAGCCGGGAGGGCATTTGCCTTGCACGCGGTCGACCCGGGTTCGATTCCCAGCTTCCCATAGGGTCCCCTGAGCACCGCCAGGGGTGATTCCTGAGTGCAGAGGCAGGAGTGACCCCTGAGCATCGCTGGGTGTGACCCAAAAAGAGAGAAGACGAGCAAACAAGGCACCATCCCCTCGGACAGCAAGCGCTGAGCCACGTGTGGGCATACGTGTGCGTGTGAGCGTGACAGGCGTGACGCTTCACCCCGACCCCGAGACGAGGCTCAGCTCCGGCCGGCGGAGAGACACATCCCAGGCGCCGGGCACCGGGAGAAGGTTTCGGGCCCCCAGCCCCCTGGGGGGCCCTCTGCACCCCCCCCCCACCATCCATCCCTCGCACCCAGGACACCCGCAGGGAGAGGAGGCCGGCCCAGACCAGGGCCGGGATGGACGGAGGGAGGAGCAAGGCCACGGGGCGCGGTGCTGTGAGGGCCGGGCCGGGGTCCCCGCGGGGTCGCACTCATCTCCTGTCTGGGTAGAAAAGCCCCGGGCCACAGTGCTCCGAGGACCTTCCCTACGCGTGTGATAAGCTGAGCCTGGCTCCCTGCTGCGGCTTCCTGCCTCCCTGGCCCCAGAGAAGGTGTAGCCCCCCCACGGCCACCAAGAGCCGCCACAGCCTCTCCCCGCAGCCCCCGCTCTGTGCCCCTCCGCGTGGAGTAAGTTATAGATGCACACGTCCATATTGAATCTGTTGCCAGCTGTTTGTCTCAAATGGGCCCGTCTCTCTCTGTCTCTCCCCTCCCTCTCTCCCTCTCTGTCTCTGTGTCTCTGTGTGTGTCTCTCTGTCTCTCTCCCTCCCTCTCTCTCTCTCTGTCCCTGTGTCTCTGTCTGTGTGTGTCTCTCTGTCTCTCTCCCTCCCTCTCTCCCTCTCTGTCTCTGTGTCTCTGTCTGTGTCTCTCTCTGTCTCTCTCCCTCCCTCCCTCTCTCCCTCTCTGTCTCTGTGTCTCTGTGTCTCTCTCTGTCTCTCCCCTCCCTCTCTCCCTCTCTGTCTCTGTGTCTCTGTGTCTCTCTCTGTCTCTCCCTGTCCCTGTCTCCCTCTCTGTCTCTGTGTCTCTCTCTGTCTCTCTCTCCCTCCCTCCCACTCTCCCTCTCTGTCTCTGTGTCTCTGTCTGTCTGTCTCTCTCTGTCTCTCCCTCTCTGTCTCTGTGTCTCTGTCTGTCTGTCTGTCTCTCTCTATGTCTCTGTGTCTCTGTCTGTGTCTCTCTCTGTCTCTCCCCTCCCTCTCTCCCTCTCTGTCTCTGTGTCTCTGTGTGTGTCTCTCTCTGTCTCTCTCCCTCCCTCTCTCCCTCTCTATCCCTGTGTCTCTGTCTGTCTGTCTGTCTCTCTCTCTGTCTCTCTCCCTCTCTGTCTCTGTGTCTCTGTCTGTGTCTCTCTCTGTCTCTCTCCCTCCCTCCCTCTCTCCCTCTCTGTCTCTATGTCTCTGTCTGTCTGTCTCTCTCTCTCTGTCTCTCTCCCTCCCTCTCTGTCTCGGTGTCTCTCTCTCTCTCTCTCTCCCCACACACACACACTCACACCACACGTTCTCCTCAAGGCAACTGCTCCGTCAGGAACATCCCCTTCGCCCCAACCCTTGCCGGGTGGCACGGGAGACCCCGGCGTCCCCTTTAGACCCGACTCTGGGTCTCGGTGTCCAGCCAACAGCTTCCCGACAGGAGCAGGGGACCGTGTGGCCCCGGGCCCGGCCCCTCAAGTCTCGTTTCCCAAAGGGGCTCCGGCCGCTCTGCAGGAAGAGGGGCGAGTCCTGAGCACTGGGCAGGGGCGTTCACGGGCACTGCCGATGCCCGCTGCCCCCCCGGCCCTCCCCCAGACGCCCCCTCCCAGGCCCAGACAGAGCCCTCCCCCAGGGCCTCAGAGCCCCGAGTGTCCGCCATGGGGACCCCTCGCAGTCGGCGCGACGGGCCCACCCTCGGGGAAGGACTCGCGTCTCACGCCGACGGCCACTGGCGGGCGGGCTTCCTGCACGGGCTGTTTGCGAGCACTGGCTGATGAGCCCCAGCTCTGGGGACTCGGACCCAGGGACAAATGGCACCGCTTGGGCCAAGAGAATGCCCAGCGCCGTGCCGCAACCACGCGTGGGCTGTGTCCCCCTCCAGGCGCCCACCCGGGGCTCGGGGAAGGGCCGGGCCTCCCGCTGTGCCCGCTCCGCTGATCCCTCCCGGGGCCCGTGTCCTGCCGCTCTCGAGCCCTGGCGTCCGAGCAAAGGGCCGGCCACGGGAAGGACGCTCTCCCCGGGAGACCCCTTCGTGCCAGCACCCTGCGGGCCAAGGCCCAGACAAGGCCGAAGTCCACCGGACGCCTCCGAATGCAAACCCGGCCGCCCCGGAACGTCCACACACAGGCCTGGCCAGAGGCTGCCCCAGGCCCGGGTTTCTCCACCGAGCACGTGCGCGGCGGCTGTGACATGACGGAGTGCTCAGGACCACGGACACGAGGCCCAGAACTGAGTGGGGAGAAGGGTCCCCTCGGGGGCCGGTGACGGCGTGGACCCCCCAGGCCGGAGACGGTTTGCGGGCACCGAGGCTCGGGACTCTGCATTTTCACCTGAGCACAGAGGCAACGGGGTGGAAAATGCCGGCGCAGGCGGCGTGTGGCGGGCGGCAAAGGCAAGACGTCTCCCGCGTCCTTGGGGGCGCGTCGGGGCCTCCCCGCTGCAGGGCGACCCCATTTCTGCCTCAAATCAAACTGATTCACTCCTGAATAATTACTGGCTAAAACATATGACCTTGCCGCCACCCCTCCATCACACACGACAGGAACCCAGGGGAAACATGTGACACCCCGTCTCGGGCGGGCTCAGTTCCATTACGTGACCCCGCCCCGAGGAGCACATCTCGCCGCTTCGCCACGTGGGTGCCACGGAGAACGTTTCACTCTGGGGAGACGGCACAATCTAACCGAGAATTTTCATTTGGAAAGTTCACTCCTAGGATCTCTCCCCCTCCACTCTCCGTCCCTCCTTCCTTCTTTCACTGTGGAAACAAAAAGTTGCTTTTTTTCCCCCCCCTCAGTCTCTCCTTGTCCGCCCAAAGGCAGAACTTTCCCTTCCTGGGTGGACAGGCGGGAACGCAGGCCCAGCCGTCGGTCCCGGCCTGGTGACTGTGACGGTGCTTTGCGCCTGCAGCCTGGTTGGATCAGAGACCAGCAGAGGGGGCGCCCGAGGCTGCCGAGGTGGCAGGTCCGGCATCCGGAAAGGGGGGGGCTCCGGGGAGCAGCCACTCGCCAACGCTCTCCCCCAGACCACCCGGCCCTCCCCACCCTCCTGGGCGGCCACATCATCGCCTCAGAGACGCCGGGTCTCGGGCGAACGTCTCCCTGCCTGGAGCTCTGGAGCGGGGGGCAGGCGAGCTCGGCGTGGGGCTCTGGCAGGTCACGGGGGCAGGGGGGGGTTCGAAAGGTCGCGACTTGCCCTGCCCCGCTGTGGGGACGCGGCCGGTGACTTTGCCCTGCCACACCGCCCGCCCACACATGTCAGTGGCTCTGTGAGTGGACGCGGCTCTGGACACAGGCCGCAGAGGACTGGCCAGGGGCCACAGAGATGGTCAAGGGGCTGCGGCATCTGCCTCGCACGTGGCCAACGCTGGCTCGCTCCCCGGCACCGTATACGGTCCCCCAATCCGCCAGGACTGAGCACTGAGCACAGCAAGCCCTGACCAAGTGGGGCCCGAGCCCTGCCCCCCCAGCAAAAAATAAAAATAATTGAGCGGCCATCAAAGCGTCTGAAGGCACTGGGCTCTGGCGGGCAGGGGGGAGGCGGGACGGAGGGTCCCTCAGCTGGGATCCCGGCCCTAAGCGCCCCCTGCTGCTCCCCAAACAGGGAGGACAGGGTGGGGCCGTGCAAGCAAGCGAGGAGAGTCGTCTCCGTCCGGGAGGGACGGGCCCAGGCTGACGGGGGCAGCCCAGGGGGCAACACGGGGCCAGGCAGCCCCCACACCCCGCCCCGGGGGCCCAGGAAGCAGGTGCTGGGGCATCCGGAGAACAGGCCGGGGGCACTGAGGCGGGCAGGAGAAGCCCAACACAGGGAGCTGGGCTGAGCGTCCCCCGCCCAACTCTGCGAGGGCGACCTTCCTCGACCCCGAGCCTACACTAGTCTGCACGCCCGGGGACCTCGTTCCCGACTCTCGGAGCCCGTGTAGTGACCGGCAGCAGGTGTGAGCACCAGGGGAAGGGCGGGGGGCAGCCCTGAGTGGGCACAGGGGAAGGGCGGGGGGGGGGCAGCCTTGAGTGGGCACAGGGAAGGGGGGGCAGCCCTGAGCCCCGCAGTCCCTGGGGTTTGTGGCTGTGCCAAGTTTCCCTGGAGAAACACGCACCTTAGAACTGATTGTGGGGCCGGAGCGATAGCACAGCGGGGAGGGCGTTTGCCTTGCACGCGGCCGACCAGGGTTCGATTCCCAGCATCCCATAGGGTCCCCCGAGCACTGCCAGGAGTAATTCCTGAGTGCAGAGCCAGGAGTAACCCCTGAGCATCACCGGATGTGACCCAAAAAACAAAAAAAGAAAAAAAAGAAGTGATTGTGAGGTGCTCGGTGCTCAGTGCTCGGTTAGCGGCAGGAGCACCTGGCCTGTCTGCTCTGCACGGGGGCGAGTCCACGTCAGAACCCAGCCCCACCCCTTCCGCAGGGCGTGTCCAGGCTCTGGTTGGCCTGCGCCAGTGCCCACGGTCACTGCTCGGTGAGCCGGTCACCCAGCACTCTGGACCCAGGGCGCCAACAGGCGCAGGGAAGAGCCACAGAGACGAAGACGACGGGTGGGAGTGGCCGGAGCCCCTCGGCCGGGAAGGGCCCGGTGAGGTGCCGCCGCCAGGAAGGCCGACCCTGTCCCCACGTGAAGACGGAAAGCAGCCAACGGGGGAGTTCAGAGCAGACGGGCCGAAGCCGGCCCTGGAGTGTGGACTCCGGTGCACCTGCTCGTTTCCGTCCTTACCTCGGAAGAAGCTCCGCTCTCAGTGCTCGAGAAACGAGGGCTGGTGCGCCGGACTCTGCCCCTTCACGGCCAGGAGCCCCCCAGCATGGCTCCCGGGAGAGCATCTTCCGCTGGGTCCAGCTCGCAGGGTCCAGCGAGAGGAAGGCGAGGGGCCGGCTGAGGGGGCGGGGAGGAGCCGGGGCTCCCCGGGGGTGGGGCGGCCTTGGGCCCGGGAGCCCTGTGGTGCGTCCCCTCCGGTGGCCGCCTCAGCCACAGCCCCCCGCAGGCCGCAGCCCTCCTGCCTCGGGACGCAGGCGTGAGGGCAGCTTCAGGCCCAGGTCGGCCGCTGGATCTGCCACAACCCCCAGCCCTGGCGTGGTCCCCGGGCTGGGCAGGCGGGACGGCAGCCTCTGACGCCCTCCTCGGGGCCTTGGCGGAGCCGGAGACAGCACGGCGGTGGGGAAGGCGCACGCCAGGCCCGGCCGGACCCATTCTCAGCACCAGCGGGTCCCCGAGCACCGGCAGGGCTGGGCCGGAGCACAGAGTCAGGAGTAGCCCTGAGCACTGCCCTGTGTGGTACAAAAACAAACAAAATCTCCCTCCTCCCCATGCGAGGAGCAGAGACAGCTCAGAATGACTAGATGACAACGTCCTCCGAGAGGGGCGGGTTGCCATGAGTGGCCAGAGACGGCCACAGCATCCAGGGGGGAGGGTCGTGGTTCCCCGCACCCTCGGGGGAGGGTCGTGGTTCCCGGCATCCTCGGGGGAGGGTCGTGGTTCCCCGCATCCTCGGGGGAGGGTCGTGGTTCCCCGCATCCTCGGGGGAGGGTCGTGGTTCCCCGCATCCTCGGGGGAGGGTCGTGGTTCCCCGCATCCTCGGGGGAGGGTCGTGGTTCCCCGCATCCTCGGGGGAGGGTCGTGGTTCCCCACACCCTCGGGGGAGGGCAGAGGTACCCGGCCTCGTAGCCAAGCAGCGTCCCGGATGCAACTCCCCGAGCCCCACAGGGCGAAGTGGTGCAGCACCACAGTTAATGCTCACAGGGTCCCCCGGGGACGCGTTCGGTCCCCTCCCTGCAAATGAGGGGACGGGGCCAGGGAGAAGCAATTTTCCTTCTCTGTCGGGAACTACGGGGCAGAGAGGCGGAGCGGGTGCCCGCGGGGGCCGTGCCCCGGGAGTGCCGTCTGCCGTGCCCGCGGGGGCCGGGACAAGCAGGAGAGGCCTCGAGGGCAGGGCCGAGACCTGCGCCAGGACCACGCGTTAGTCACGGCCATAATCGAGAGTCGACGTGAACCCTGTTGGCAGACACCCTCCCCCCAGCAGGTAAAACCACTTCCATCCTGGGGTATTAGAAGCCACCTGGAAACCCGCCTCCCGGTTGGGCTGATCCTGGTGAAGGAATGAATTAGTGCTCTTGGTCACTTTCTGCCTCTACTGATATGCGCGGTCTCAGAGAGCACTTCAGGGAGAGCACGCAGGTGTGGCAGGATGACAAGACTATGAAATAGAGTCTCCGTCTCCTTCCTGGGGGCAGAGCACGGCCAGAGGAGCCCTGACATTCGGGGGGGGTCAACATTGAAATGTAAAAGGAACTAGCGGATTTCACTGAGGCCTCACCGTCCCTCCGGTGCTCAGGAGTCCCCGGCCGTGCTCTGAAGCGGGCGGCGGGCCCAGGTGGGAGACGGGTGACGAGCGCCTTCAGAACTTCAGGGAAAGGCATTAAATTTTTCACGGTGTTTGTGCTCCCTCCCGGTGTCGTGAAACCCGGCCACCCTGTTCACAATAAATAATAGATTCCCCGTGTGATTTAGATGCATGGATTAAATGTCATGTTTGAGGAGTTTCTATTTTATTCACGGGGGATTTCCCGCCGGCAGAGCAGAAACTACGCCAACTGCCGCCCGGGTTGTCGGGATCAGCCGGGGGACGGGGCATCCCCAGCGCCGGGGCAGCTGGGAGGCAGCATGGCGGGGGGGGGGGGGGGCAGGCTCTCCTGCAGCGCCCGTGAGCCCCCCAGGGGGGAGGGGGAGAGGCTGGCTCTGCTTCTCCGCCCTCCGTGGCAGTTAAATCCTCCGGACACACGGCCGTGGCCTCGGCAGCTCTCGCACCCGGGGGGGGGGGGGGCCCTCGCACCCTGCAGAGCTGGAGTCCTCAGCTCGGGACCCCCGGGCATCAGTGGGGCCCCCTTAGGACCACTCCGCTGGCGTCACTAGTGCCCAGCTCCCTGGGGCCCTGGTCACCCCCGTGAGCCCCCGAGGGAAGGGGCCCTCGGGGCATCCCCAGGGCAGCTCGTCGAGGCGTCCAGTTCTGAGCCCCAGCACAGAGACAGCGTCCATCACATCCTGCTGGTCAGGGTGCCAGGCCCAGAAGCGGACTCTGCAGAGCGGACAGCGGCGAGTGCTCCGGGCGGTCTCCCTCTGCCCGACAGCTGCCGCTGGTCACTCCGCTCTGCCAGGGCGGTCATCAGTGGTCAGTGACCCCAACTGCCCTGACGGCTGGTTGATGACTGGCCACCTCCATTCCCGTAGCAGGTTGCAGTGGAAGTGACGGCTCGCCAGGAGGAAGTGACCCCTTCCCTTCACCGCCTCCCCCGGGAACAGGCTCGATGAGCAGCGTGCTGCGAAGGAGATCGTGGGGAGCAAGTGACATTTGCCCCTGGCTTTGCAGTAACCTTTGAAGAGCCCAGAACTTTCCACCCGACCCCCCGCCACACGTGGACGAGTCCCAGTACCGGGGCAATGGCCCGTGCTCCTGAGAATGCCACTCCGGGTTTCACACTTGGCCTGGCCCGTCTATTACACGCGCTTTCGCAGAGTGGGCAAGACGCGGTTTGTATGAAGCCTGGCTCTGTCTGCACAGGGAGCAATTTAATCCATCAGCGCAAGGCGGGGTTGACGCGGTTCCGGAACAGCGAACTGGACCTTTCGCACACATTTGTAAATTTTTCTCATTTGCTTAAGAAAGAGCTTGTGGGGCAGCCTGGCACCAGGATGGGCCAACACAGCCGCTTTCTCGGGAAATGCCCTCACAGCCTGGTCTCCGGGAAGACCAAGGTCGGGCTGACTCACAGGGGACAGGGGGGCTGTCCTGGGGGTCAGCACTTGTCCTGTGTCCCTGAGGAAGCCCCAGGAGGTGCTTGAGGCCGTCCTTGCCCTTCGGCTGGTGGAGACAAGCCTCCACGTGCCTCCTTCCTCAGCTAACGAGGAGACACGTGGTCCCCTGGAGACAGGACACAGGGCCGGAGAACGGCACAGTTGAAAGCTGCCGTGTGGGGGTTCGCTTCCTCCCCTCTCCCGGGCAGCCCCTCGAGAAGGTGGCCTCAAAGGACTGTGTTCTCTGCATCCATCCAGCGTGCAGCTCCCTCCTGCCTCCATCCTGCCCACCTCAGACGCCGTGACGGGGTCTCAAGAGCCTCTCAGCATCCCCGTGTCCTCATCTCGACCGAGTGAAACTCAGGAGTCAGGTGGGGTCCCCGGCTAAACCGAGGCTGGTGTGGTCTGGGTTTGGCCCCCACGCGGGTCCGGGCCCTCCCGGTCGTGATTCCCGGCAGTGGGGCGGTGAGGACCTTGCAGAGCTGAGGATCGCCCAGGGCCACCCCCGGCGGGCTGGGGACATGCGGGGCGGGGATCAGGCCAGGGGCAGGGGTAGGCTGGACGCGTGCCCAGTCGCTGGCCTAACCCAGCCCTTGAACTTTGAGTTGTGTGTTTTATTTTCCTTTCTGGAAGCTGCTCTTGAAAATCTGCTGCCGGGGCCAGAGTGACGGCACGGGGGGGGGGGGGGGGGTTTCCCTGTATGCAGATGACCCGGGTTCGATCCCCAGCATCCCATAGGGTCCCCCAAGCACCGCCAGGAGTGATTCCTGAGTGCAGAGCCAGGAGTGACCCCTGAGCACCACTGGGTGTGACCCAAAAAGAAAAGAAAAGAAAATGCGTCAGGTGCCTCCCAGTTTCACCGGAACATGCCCCCTTGTTGCCAGATCTCAAACTTGCAGAATGTCGCTTCTCGTCTGTGGGGCAGAGACGCCCACGCGTGTGCCCGTCATCACTGTGGCAGGGGGTCATCGCCTTCGGGGGGACGAGGGCGCCCCAAGCCCCGCCCCCGCACCAAGGCTGGCGTGAGCTCCCGTCCCTGAGAGCCGTCACCTGGCGGCTGTCTCCGAGACCCTCCTTCTCCGAAGCCCCTCGGTTGAGCTGACGTCAGTGCGCCCTAGAAATGACGCCACGCGCTTCTTCCTTAGTGAGCCCGCCGGGCTTCCGACGGCCGGGGCTGGGTCGGTGGCATTTCCTCTCCGGAGATGCCTTTAGCGCCAGCGCCATGGAGGGGCTCTACCTTTGGGGGTTCCACCTGCGTTTCCTCCACGTACCTTATAAATTCAGGCCTGGTGTGGAGTCTCTTTAATCTGTTTTGATCTGACATTTATACATGGCGATAGGAGGTCTGAATTCTTTTTTTTTTTCTTTTGCGTGTAGCTACCCAGTTTTCCCGGCATCACTTGTTGAAGAGACTTTCCTTGCTCCACTTCATATTTCTTGTTTCTTTACCAAAGATTAGCACTGGAGCACTGTCGTCCCGTTGTTCATTGATTTGCTCGAAGGGGCACCAGTAACGTCTCCATTGTGAGACTTGTTGTTACTGTTTTTGGCATATTGAATATGCCACGGGAGCTTGCCAGCTTTGCCGTGCGGGCGGGATCCTCTCGGTAGCTTGCCGGGCCCTCCAAGAGGGACAGAGGAATAGAACCCAGGTCGGCTACGTGCAAGGCAAACGCCCTCCCCGCTGTGCTGTTGCTCCAGTCCCTTGTGATAGTAAATAGCTACTTACTTACTGTAACAGTCACTTACTATTTACTATCAAAGATTAAATGATCGTATATTTGAGTGTCTGTGTTGGGGCAAGAAAAATCTTTTTTTTTTTAATAGTGTCCATAACACGCCTCCTTCGACTCTGACTCAGACGCCCAATAAAGTGGCTCCGAGCAGCACAGACGCCAGCCCCGCTTCCCTTCGGAGACAGGGACTCGGCCCCAGACACCGGCTCCTCCTCGGGGTACGGGGAGGCCTGGGGGGGTCGTGAGCTGCGGCGTCTCACTACAGCCGGGAGGGGACGCTCAGGGGCTCGGAGGGAACCTCCTGTCTGGCCTGGAGTCGGTGCCACCTGCCTGCTCCACAGACCCCCGGGCCAGGCCGCCTGAGGCGCAGTCAGGCTTAGCACGGGACCTTTCTCATGTTCCTGGCTCATGAATCAGTGCTCTGAGCGGGATTTGCCTGTCTGGCCTCCTGGGACTGTCTCCAACCACCTTTCTCTTCTCCAGCCATCCAAGCCCTGTAGCCGGCGAGATCAGGCCTCCTTGACAGTCTGCAAGAGGGTCCTTCAGTGATGCTCCAGCCCAGTGCTCACTGGTGACGGCTCCGAGTGACAGCAGGAGACCCAGAGGCCGGGAGGGGCAGGGGGGGCCCGTGCGTGCCCAGGCTGTGAGCGGCGGTAAGCGGGCGCCTCAGCTGCAAGGAAGGTGAAGGGCAGGAAGGAGCCGGGGGAGGAGGTGGCCCTGGGCGGCAGGACGGCGGGTTCGGGCTGAAACGCTGGAGGCCTAAAGCTCTGTCTCGAGCTGTGCCATAATCACCAGCACCAGCATCAAGGCCCGCCCAGAGACGCGCCCAGGACACGGGGCTCGGAAAGGGCCCCCGGCCTGGGCCCCCCAGAACGACGACTCTGAGCCTCCAGAGCACGGAGACACCTGCGGGGCTTGTGGGGGTCTCCCTGGAGCGGCGGGGGGGCTCCCACGTCACATGCCAGAGGGGCCGGGGGTGCGCTCTGCAGGCGGGGACACCCAGGCCCGGCCCCGCCCAGACTGAAGCCCCCCTGGCATTTACAAGCTCAGGGGCGGCACTTCCCAGTCTGGGGTCCCAGCATGGGGCTGCTGCCGCCCGGGGCTGCCCTGGGGTGGGGGGCACTGGGGCCGGGACCCCGGAGTCCACAGCACTCGGAGGCAGCTCTCTGCTGGGCCCCCCGGGGCCACAGGACACAGACCGAGACATGCTTGGGTTTGTTTTGCTTTACTGTAGTTAATTTTCATCAGAATCACTGTGACTCCCAAAGTGTGGGTTACACAGGAGTCGCGGCATCGACTGTTCCCACCTCCTGGGTCCTTCCCCCTCCTGGGTCCCTCCCGGCCCCAACCCGGCCCCGAGGCACAGACAGACTGACTTGACGATGCTTCTTCCAACAACACTTTAAGAAACGGTGAAGAGAATGATCAGAAAATAAGTCAGTACGAGCCAATTGGGGACGATTTTGACCTACGTAAATAACAAAGTTAAAACCATTTAGCACAATATAATAAAATGCCTGCTCTCATTTACATATATATGTTTTCAACTCTGGAATCTGAAGTATATTACATTAAATTTTATTTTATATTTGCATAACATTATGGTAACAATCACGTCTCACCTGTCATTAATAAAACGTTTAAAGCTTTTCTGTGTTAATATATTGTGCAGTTTACATGAAATAGGTAAGGCGTACATGTAAAAATTTTTCCGCGACTCTTTCCATAAACTTTGTGATTTACAAAGTTCTTCAGGATGATTTGTTCGAGGCATTCAATATCCCGACGCCAATCCCACCGCCCTTACACCTCCCCTCCTCTGCTGTCCCCATCTTCCCACCCACCCTGTCAGCCCGCCTTCATAGCTAGCCCTCGGTAATTTATTTTATGTCGCTTGCTTATTTTTTATCATCCTGTGAGCAGATTCAACAATTTGCTAACAGAATGATAGAAAATATTTCCCTAGAAGAAAGTCTGTGTCAGTCGTGTCTCACCGTGGAGACACTGAGTCCTCGTGTGAGAAATGACTGAGATGTGTTGTGGGTGCCGCCTTCTCGGTTGTGTTCATCGAGGTTGGCTGCCTCCTGCGTTCCCTCCCTCCCAGCCCACGGTGCCACTCTTGGGTCATCGATGTTGTAGAATTTGGAGATGCAGCACGGCCCCGTGCTCCAGGAAGTGCAGAATTTCTAAGGGGGTGGCACAGCTGGAGGTAGATTTTAACTGGGTGGTGGCTTTGGGGCGTGGGTGTGAGTGCCTGGGCTTCTGGAGGTGCAGGGAGGTGGGGGGAGGTAGCCTGTTGTGACTTCAAGAGAGCCTGGAGATTTCAGTCACAAATCCTGCAAATCTGAGTTTTCGGGGGTTCCTTTCTTGGTGGGGTGCATCCCTGAGACGACGGAGTCCCACGAGGGGCCTGGCGGGGATGTGGAGAGTGGGAGCGATGGCTGCCGGGCTCTGTGTGGGCGGGCACGGGGCTGCCACACCCACTCCAGGCCGCCCCATACCACTCAGCTACGTAACGGGGGGGGGGGGGGGGCAAAAAATTTTTTTTTGCAGCTAGTTGATCTCTTTTGAGATTTATTTGTGAGTGTGTGGAGCAGGGCCGGTAGCTGAGCTCACCTGGCGGGGCAGGAGGGGACTCGTGGCCAGAACGTGCGTGTTTTAAATATCTTGACAACCTGTCACTAGGTCACACACATTCAGAGTGTGAGTCCTTCTTGGTGTACTGACCCTTTGATCATTAAGTCCTTCACGGAAGGGCTGCACTCGTTTGTGGAACATAAAGTCACAGAATGGGAGGCGAACACCCAAGGATAGTTGAGATAAGGACCAGGAGGATCGCTCCACGGCTTGGAAACCGGCCTCACGTGCTGAGGGGAAAGGCAGCTCAGGTAGAGACGGGAACACCATGTAAAGGGTGCTTGGGGGGCCCGCTCGGGATGGGAGATGCAGCTGAAAGTAGACGATGGGCCGAACACAATGGCCGCTTAACACCTGCCTTGCAGACCACAACACCCTAGAGGAGAGAGAGGAGAGAGTAACAGGGAATGTGCGTGGGGGTCATGGCGCCACCAACAGGTCAACCTGAACCTGCGGGGCGAGTGTATCAGCAGCCTGATGGTACCTTCAGACTTCCAGACACCCCCAAATTGCTGCTGTGCCTTTGGCCAGACCCCAACAACTTGGGGCCAAGTTTACCAAGAAATTAAACAGGCAAAAGTTAGGTATGTGGGAGACACACCCACAAACCACCTCCGGCTCAGCTACATAAGCTCATTTATTGGCCTTATTTCAGAGACCCATAAATCTCGAAAGAGATCAAAAGATGCAGTTAGGACCTGTGGCGCAGAGGTAGGCGGGAATCCATGACAGAGATCTCCAGGCCCACTGGATCGGGACTGGGCCTCCTCCCCCCAGATCCCCAGTTTTCCAGTAGCTTGGCAGTCACGCCCACAGACTGCCCCTGGCGCCATGTAATCTCATCAATGGCCAAGACCCAGAGACTATAAACTAAAGCTCCCGGAAGAGAATGACACAGAATTTCCTGGACATTCTATTCTATCCATAACAAGCAACACAAAACAAATCGTCTAGCATTGCCTTTTCGGCAGGTTTGAGTGGTGGTGGGACTGGTGTCTAAGTGTCAAATGTAACCAAAGTCAAGAGAGAGTATGGGGGAAATTTTCTGCCACACAGACAGGGGAATAATTGCAATCCCCAGCATGGCAGAGCCTGGCAAGCTCCCCGTGGTGTATTCAATATGCCAAAAACAGTAACAATAACAGGTCTCATTCCCCTGACCCTGAAAGAGTCTCCAATCGTTGGGAAAGAAAGACGAGTAAGGAGAGGCTGCTAAAATCTCAGGACTGAGTGTAATAGAGACGTTACTGGTGCCCACTCAAGTAAATCGACGGACAACGGGATGACAGTGACACAGGCGCGGGAAGGGTTGGGACAGGGTGGGGGGATACTGGGGATTTGGGTGGTGGAAAGTGTGCACTGGTGAAGGGATGGGTGTTTGATGATTATATGACCGAAGCTCAAACATGAAAGCTTTTTAGCTGTATCTCATGGTGAATCAAAAATAGGGGTGGGGAAAATAATAATAAAATAAAATTAACATTCTGAGTAAAAAAGAAAAAGGATCGTGTAGTTCATGCCCAAGTCAATCAGCTTAATCAACGGCTGGATAAACAGCAGTACCCCTACATTAGAAAAAAATACAAAGAAAAAAAGGAGGGATACGCCTGCCACGGAGGCACGGGGTTGGGGGTGAGGTGGGCTGGCGGGAGGGACGCTGGGGACACTGGCGGTGGGGAATGGGCACTGGTGGAGGGACAGTGCTCAATCACTGTGCGGCTGAAATGTAAGCCCGAAAGTTTGTAAGTCTGTAACTACCTCACGGTGATTCGTTAAAAAATAATAATATTACATTTTTTTAAAAAAACAGAAAGAAATGACCGTCCTTACTCCTCGTGACCGCTTCTCATCTGCAGCCTTTGTGGTCCTGTGGAGGTGTGGGCGCCCCGGCCTGCGGGGGGCGCTGCGCCCTATTCTCGCCCTGTTCGCCAGCCCTGGGCTCCGAGCCTGCGTCGGGCGTGACTGCTCAGGGGCCAGGAGTCAGCAGCAGAACACAGGGGGGGGGGTTTCTCACCCAGCCCGGTGCTCTGCGTCCGTCCCGTGCTCGCTGGTGACTCGGGCCCCTGACGCTGAGAAAGGTCACGGGGTGGAGAAAGGTCTTCACGCCTGCCGGGTCATTCTGTCGGAGTCAAGCGCGTTTGCTGGTTTGTGTCTTTGAGGGGACGCTTCCTGCAGAAGGGGCGTCGGGACTAGGAACCCCCCGAGCTGCTGCTTGTCCACGAAGCTTCGCATCATTCACCAAATCGAATATTAATCTGACCAGAGAAAGGACTCTTGGTAGGATGCTCATTTCACTGAGTTCAGGTTTTGTTGGTTTGGGGGGTTGTTTGGGATTTTTTTTCGGTTGGTGGGTGGGTTTTTTGTGGGAGTGGGGGTGGGGGTTGGGGGTTTTTCGCTCTTGTTGCTGGGGGAAGGTTTTCTTTTCTTCTCTCTCACTCCTCTCTCTGTCTCTCTGTCTCTCTCTGTCTCTCTGTCTCTCTCCCTCCCCTCTCTCCCTCCCTCCCCTCTCTCCCTCCCTCTCCCTCTTCCTCTCCCTCTCTCGTTCCTTCTCTCTCTCCCTTCCTCTCCCTCTCTCTCCCTCTCCCTCCCCTTCCCTCCCCCCCTCTCCCTCTCGTCCCACCATTCCCTTCTGGTCTGTCTCACTTGATAGATTTGCTGTGAATTTTATGGGAGTTCCTTTGTATACAAGTTCCTTCTTTGATCTTATTGCTTTCAGTATTCTGTCTCTGTCTTCTGCCTTTATTGTTTTGATTACAGTGCATCTTGGAGGTTTTTTGTGTGTGTGTGTGTGCGTCTATTTTGGTCGGGACCCTTCAGGTCCCTTGAATCTGGATGCATGCTTTTCTCGACTCTGGGAAATTCTTAGTTATGATTTATTTGACTAGTGGTTCTTTGTTGAATGGGAGTAAAAAAATCTTTATGCAGAAAACTATAGGTATGAATGAAAAAAATGGAAAAAATAAATATATAGAAAATATTCCATGCTTATGAATTAGATGTTTATTAAAATTGCTAAAATGTTCATACTCCCAAAATAATCTACAAATTTAATGTAGTCCCTATGAAACTTCCAATGCCATTTTTCACTGAAATAACAAACCATCCCAAAATGTAGATGAAACCACAAAAGACCCAAATAGTCAAAGCAGTCCTGAAGAACTACCTGCAAAGTTACGTGATGGAAGCGACATGGTGTTGGCATAAGAACAGATTCATGGGGTAATGGAGCAGGATAATAAGCTGAGGAATAAAGCCACACTTATAGGGACAATTCATTCACTACCAGGGAACCAGGAATACACAACAGAAAAAGGACAGTTTCTCCAACGGGTGGTCTGGGGGAAGCTGGAGGTAGCCCTACTGCAAGGAAGGAAACGGGTCCCATTTTAAACCGCACACAGAAATTGGGCTTGAGCGATAGCACAGGGGGAGGGTGTTTGCCTTGCACGCAGCCGACCCAGGTTCGATTCTTCCATCCCTCTCAGAGAGCCCAGCAAGCAACTGCGAGTATCCCGCCCGCACGGCAGAGCCTGGCAAGCTCCCCATGGCGTTCAATATGCCAAAAACAGTAACAAGTCTCACCATGGAGACATTACTGGTGCCCGCTCGAGCAAATCGATGAACAATGGGACGACAGTACTGCAGTGCTACAGTGCTACACAAAAATTACTTCCAAGTGGATTTGACTGTTAACATAAGATCCAAAGCCATAAAACTCTTAGACGGAGAAATAGAAAGTACAGCTTTTGACATTGGCTGTGTGTATTTTGGATTTGACCACAAAACCAAAGGCAGCCAAACAGAAGAGACCACATCAAACCACAAGCTTTTCCACAGAAACCACCCGCAGACCGGCACCCTGCCGAAGGAGGGAAAATATTGGCAAAGCACAAATTTCAGGAAGAGTTAGTGTCTAGAGAACAAGTGAACTCACATCACTCAATACACACCATTCTTAAGGCGGATCCCCAAAAGTCCACTGTGCAGTTGCTGAATCAGTAATGCTAGTATAGTAATAGTATCACTTGTATCACTTGTCATCCCATTTTTCATCGATTTGCTCGAGCAGGCGCCAGTGACGTCTCCATTCGTCCCTGTCGAGTGCTAGGGTAGCCCAATGGCGTCTGCTCACTCCAGGAACTGTTCTTTTAGGGTCTTGACGAAGAAGTCTGACCATCTTGTAGGTGAGCGGCCACGCAGTCTTTTGACGTCCCGTGGAATCCAGTCGGTAATGGCTCTAGTCCAGCGGTCATCTCCAAATCACATTACGTGTCCGGCCCATCTGATTTTTGACGCCTTGGCAAACGAGACAGTGTCCCTGATTCTTGACCATCGACAGAGGACAGAACTCCGGATTCCTTCTCTCACTTGAGTGAGACGTGATACTCCCAGCATAGCTCTTTCGATTCCTCTTTGGGAGACCCGAATAGCGTTCTCATCCTGTTTGCATAGGGCCCAGGTCTCTGAGGCGTATGTTAGTGCAGGAAGAACAGTGGAGTCGAAAAGATGTTCCCGGAGCCAGAGTTTCTTCATCCTTTTAACCACTTCTTTGATGCTCCTGAAGGCATTCCACGCTGCTCTCTTCCTCCTGTGCAGTTCTGGTGCCAAGTCCTTCCTCATGTTGAGTTCTCGACCCAGGTACACATAGCTGCTGCATTCAGAGATGTTCATTCCTTTGAGGGCAAATGGAAAATCAGGAACTAGTCCATTTCTCATGTCTATTTTAACTCCCATTCCAGTTGTCACAAGACGTTCTCGAGGGTGGCACTAAGAGTTTCAGTGAAATGGTATCACCCTGCTGAACCCCTCTCTTTAAGTCAATGATTATTTGCTTGTAGAATGGTGAGATCCTGGTGGTGAATCCATAATACAGCTCGCAGCAGATCTTGATGTACTGAGTTTGAATGCCCTGTTTGGCTAGGGCTTCAATGACCACTTCAGTCTCAACAGAATCGAAGGCCTTCTTTAAATCGATGAACATTAGACAGAGCGGCATCTTGAACTCCTGCGAAACTTCAATGAGCTTGGTCACCGTGTGGATGTGATCAATCGTACTGAATCCTTTTTGGAACCCGGTTTGCTCGCATGGTTGTCCTTCATTTAGTATTCTGCCAATCCTATTTAGGATGACTCGAGTGAATAACTTGTAAATGATGGACAACAGGAAGATCGGGCGATAGTTACCAATGTCGTGGATGTCTCCCTTCTTGTACAACAGGACGGTCCTGCTGGTTTTCCACTGGGATGGAACCTTGCATTCAAACAGGTAGCGTGTGAAGAGCCGAGCCAGTGTATTGACGGGTACTGGCGGCAGATTCTTCAGGTATTCAGGTCTGACCTTGTCCAGACCAGGTATTGTATGCATCTTTACCGACAAAATGGCGTGTTGGATTTCGGAAGGGAGGACGCTGGGAACGATATATCCATCCTGTGGAATTTGGTATGTGGGCAGGTGGACGTGGCTGTCAAAGAGATCCAAGTAGGAGTCGTGAATAATCCTCTCCACTGCCTTTCTGGAAGATGTGATAGATCCATCGGAATGTCGGAGGGCCGTCATCTTGGTCTTGTAGTTGGCGGAGGACAGGCAGGTGTTGCGAATACTTTTCCCAGCTTCTGCCACATCGGCCAACACTGCTGCTCTTCTGTCTTTGAGGTCTTCCTTTATTGCTTCTCTGCAGCTTTGCGAGCTCGGACATTAGCTTGCGATTGCTGAGGCTCGCTCAGACCACGTTGGTGAATGAGCTCAAGAGTTTCTGAAGACAGGCGTCTGTTTGTGGCTCTGTCTCTCTCTGTCTCTCCCTGTCTCTGTCTCTCTCTGTCTCTCTCTCTGTCTCTCTCTCTGTCTCTGTCTCTCTCTCTCTCTCTCTCTCTCTCTCTCTCTCTCTCTCTCTCTCTCTCTCTCTCTCTCTGTATTCCTCGCACAATCACGGAGTTGCTGCACCAGTCGATTGTATTCCTCGTCGATGCTGTCAACGATGACATCTTTCCATTTTGTAACAGTGCCAGAGAGCTCCCAGTTGGTGGTCGTTCTGGGGGTTCCCTTCTTAAACTCTGCAGCCCCTTCTTCCCGCTCCGTGACTCAGGCCGAGCCTCACACATGCGTGAAGTCCCACAGGACCAGGTAATGCGGAACTTTGTGACCTTGGACTCTAGGCTCAACGGGACCAGGGAACAGAGATCCTCTGCCTGCTTCCCCCAGCCCCCGGCAACCCGTAAGACCCACCCTGCCGGCGCCAGATAAATTCCTCATCAGCCGACCTCCACTGCCCAACCCCCGCCACGCTCCAGGCGGCTTTCCAGACACATCATAAACACTTCCTACCCGTTTTCCATCACTACCGCACCATTTGATGGGCTTCAAATATGGCGTAAACCGCAGGAACACCTGTACTCGTTACTAAGGGCACCCTAAAAGCCCGGCAGGCTGCCGAGAGTGTCCTGCCCCCACGGCAGAGCCTGGCAAGCTCCCCGTGGCGTATTCGATACGCCAAAAACAGTCACAACAATGGGCCTCGTTCCCCTGACCCTGGAAGAGCCCCCAATAGTAATTGTATTAGTAATAAAAATAATAATAAATACGTGAGCACCCACAGTCTTTAGTCTTGGTAACCTAAAATAAGGCTGTCGGAAATGGATGTTGAAGAGAGTTCCGGGACGGAGGCCAGTCAGGACAACCTGTGTCTGAGGTAGATAGACGGAGTTCACACAGTGGTGCTTTAATTCCACCCTGACACAGTGACACCAGCCCTGCGATTTGTGTTAATTAAGCCACATTCAAATGTGAGCCGCTGGTGTTATGTCCCGGCGCCAGCCTGTTAAGCTCCTCAATTGGCCACTAAGTGGCCAGAGTAAACGCAGCCCCCATCTGATCGCGGCACGAGTCGGTCGTTACCCCAGCAAACACCTTGCCGGAATTAATAAGGAGCGTTCCCTCCTCACGCGGGAAATTATTTCCCTCTTGCAGTCGCTCTATGACCCCCCGATTGGCCGCTAAGAGCTTTGCACCCCCTCGACACGAGTCTCACAGACGCGTCGGGGCATGGCAGCACCCGCCTCGCTCCCACCGTGCAGGTCTGATCCCGGGCACCTCGGGGCTCCCCGACCACCCGTGGGCAGGACCCAAACCAACAGCAGTGAAAAGTGTTCACTTGTCCCTCGGCACACTGGCTGCGTGCGCTGCAGGATGGGCTCACCGGCCGCGTCCTCTCCCGCCCTGGGGCACCCGCAGGCCTCCTGCTGCAGCCCAGAGCCCTCCGCAGCGGGCACTCGCCCCCGCACCATCGGGGCCTTCTCGGTGACGCCCCCCACCCCCCTCGGTGCAGTTCTCAGCGAGCTGCGTGCCCCCAGCCACCCCCGCACGCCTGCACGTCCCGGCAGCCCCCAGCCCTGGCAGTGAAGGGCCCGAGACCGTGGGCGCGTCCCGGGGGTAACCGCTCGGTGTCACCCGGGCAGGGGGCTCACCAGGGGAAGGGCCTCGTGGAAGTAGAGCCCCGCGTCGTGGAAGCGCCCGCGGTGCGTCACCGGACACGTGCTGGTCTCCAGCCGCTCGGCGTCTCCCCCGCGCAGGGCACGGCCCCCCGGACGCTCCAGCAGCGACACCCGGAGCAGGTAGGAGCCCGGCGGCACCTTGTCCTTCAGCCCCCGGAGGCAGCTCAGCTGGACCTGGAGGGGCAGGGGCCGGGCAGAGCCCCCGCCCTGGGAGGAGGCGGGTGTTTGGGAGAGCACAGCCCACGGGGCCTTTCATCCCGCCCCAATCCCCGGGACTAGGGGTGATTGCTGGGACCCGCCCCTGGATAAGGGGTCAGAGGGCAGCCTGGAGGGGGAGGGGAAGGCGGTGGCCGAGGAGCGGGGTCTTGCTGGTCCCTGTCCCCGAGGCCCCACGGCCAGTGCAACCCAGAGGCAGGGACAGTCACAGAGCAGCCCGGCCTGGGGCGGCAGCTCTCGGGAGAGCGACTGATAAGGGAGACTCTGGAAGTGGACACTCTGTGTATGTGTGTGTGCGTGTGTGTGTGAGTGTGTGTATATGTGTGTGAGCATGCGTGAGTGTATGTATAAGCATGTGTGTGAGCACATGGAAGTGTGTGTGTATGACTGTGTATATGAGTGTGTGAGCGCGTGTGAGTGTGTGTGTGTGAGAATGTGAGTGTGTGTAACTGTGTGCGAGTATTTGAGTGTGTGAGCACATGTGGGTATGTGAGAGTATGTATGATTGTGTATGTGAGTGTGTGAGCGCATGTGAGTGTGTGTGTGTGAGTGTGTGAGAATGTGAGTGTGTGTAACTGTGTGAGTATTTGAGTGTGTGAGAGCATGTGAGTGTGTGTGAGTGTGAGTGTGTGTGAGTGTGTGTGTGTGAGTATGTGAGTGTAACTGTGTGTGTGAATGTGTGAGTGTGATGACTGTGTATATGAGTGTGTGAGCGCATGTGAGTGTGTATGAGTGTGTGTGAGTGTGTGAGAATGTGTGTGTGACTGTGTGTGAGTATTTGAGTGTGTGAGAGCATGTGAGTGTGTGAGTGTGAGTGTAACTGTGTGTGTGAGTGTGTGTGTGTGTGTGTGTGTGTCTCCTGGAGATTAAACAGGGGATGAGCAGGGAACTGAGGTTTGACCCTTTTCCCAAACGGGAGAGAAGTGTGTTCGGGTGGTGGGACCGGGGCACAGCTGGTGGTGCTCAGGGAGCACTCCTGCCCTCGCAGGAGCTCCTTGGGTCACCCCGGGTGCCGGGGCGCCAGGGCGGGTGCAGGGCGGGCGCCTGGACCCCCCACTCTGTCCAGACGCCAAGCGGGAGGGTTTTGACAGACGATCGTCTCAGCGGCAGCACGCACTGCAACGGGATGATCAGCCGTTCTCAGGCCCGGCTGCAGGGGGTCCAGCAGGCGACCTGGGTTCGGGCGCCAGCGCCCCAGAGGGGTCCTGCTTCCCCAGGAGTGAGTCCCACGCGCAGAGCCAGGAGCAAGCCATGAGCACCACCAGGTGTGGCCTAAAAAAACCAAAATGACCGAAAACCCCCACGGGGCCGTGAAGCCTCGTTTTATACGTTCCTGCATTTCTCCAGGTTGTCGGCCCTGGAGGATTCTCTACGGCCCTGTGCTCCGTCTCTTTCGGAGGGGGCTGGCGTCCTAGCTACTGTCCGCCTCAGCACCAGCCAGGGCCCGGTCAGGAGAAGGCAGCTCCTCGGTCCCCGGCTGTAGCCTGCCGGTCTCGCAGACGACGGTTCAGGTCTCCAGGAAACCAGAACCGACACCCTGAAAGTTTCTCATCTCCCCTTGTTTCCCCATGCAGGTCATACTTGAGAGCTAATCTGAATAACAATTATTTCTGGTTTAATTAGAAAGTTTTAATTAAAAAATAAAGACCTAACCTTCATATTTGGGTCTCCAAAAATATTTTTGAAGCAGCAGGCCCTGTTTAGGAATTAGCCCATCTCTTTCAACCTCAAGGCAGGATCTCGGGCGCCGGTGCTCTCCGGGATTAAGCACATTCTAAACTAAACGCCTCTCTGGATCTTACACTGAAACGCAGTGCGGTGGTCTTGCATGCCAAATGTGACATTTTTGTCTTTCAGATTCGTCTCCTGTAGTGATGTTGGAAATGTCACGCAAGCAAAGACTCTGTCCTTCCCCAGGGAAATCACTATGCACGGCCGCCTTGCCACCGCCCCGCTCGCTGGTCCTCCTGGCTGTTCTAAGTCAGCAAGCAACGTCTTTATCTCCCGGGAACACAGCAGCTGGGGAGGTAATCGAGGGGCGACCAGGGGCAGAAGTGCCGGTCTGAGGAATCACAGCACCAGCTCCGAGGCGCTGACGTGGGGAGTGTCAGCTGACAGCCACCAGCGCCGGGGAGATAATTAGGCCTGAGCTCACCTGTGCTCCTGGGGCAGCCGCCGGGGCCCGGACCCTCGGGGGGATCTCAGTCCAGGGGATGGTCTTAGCCATTCCGAGGCTTTAGCAAGGCATCCCCAGCCCCCACAAAAAAAAAAATTAAAGAAAAAAAATTTTAGGGGCTGAAGCAAGAGCACAGCAGGGAGGGCATTTGCCTCGCACGTGGCCAACTCAGGTTCGATTCCCAGCATCCCATAGGGTCCCCCGAGCACCGCCAGGAGTAATTCCTGAGTGCAGAGCCAGGAGTCACCCCTGAGCATCGCCGGCTGTGACCCAAAAAGCAAATAAATAAATAAATAAATAAATAAATAAAATAAGGAAGCGTTTGAATGAGGTTTGCTAAACCTGTTTCCCTGATGAAGCCCAGTGGGCAGGTGGGTCCCGATGCCGACCTTGCCGCCGGCAGCCGGAAGACAGCCCCTGAGACTCACCTCCTCGCAGTGTCCGGCCGCGGCCCGGGGGCGGGGGGCGCTCTCGCCCTGAGGGGTCACACTGCCTTGAGTGTGGACAGTCGGGGCTGCAGAGACCCCCCGAGCCTGGTCCCTGCGGGGCGCGAGAGAGGGGCACGAGGTGAGACACTGACGCCCGCTCGGCCTCCACTGAGGCCACTCAGCCCTGGTGCTCCCCTGACCCCGCGGGCCCAGACTGGCTGGGAACAAGGCCGGCACCTGGCGGGTTCACTGGTTGGGGAGAAGGTGGGCGGGAGGCGGCCCCCCAGAGACCCCTGGGACGAGGCCCCGACCCCCTGTGCTCCTTCCCGACTTCCAGCCCAGACACTGAATCAGACCCTCTGGCCTTTGAACCGCTGCCGAGGGTCTTCTAAGCCACGGGAGGGACCTTGGGGGTAAAATCACTGGAACCCACGACAGGCAGCGCGCAGGACGGTCGGGGCTATGGACTGCGGAGGGTGATGGACAGTGGGGCTGGCGCTGGTCAGCACAGGCCTGTGTTGGGTGGTGGACAGTGGGGCTGGCGCTGGTCAGCACAGGCCTGTGTTGGGTGGTGGGCAGTGGGGCTAATGCTGGTCAGTACAGGCCTGTGTTGATTAATGGACAGTGGGGCTGGCGCTGGTCAGCACAGGCCTGTGTTGGGTGGTGGACACTTGGGCTAGTGCTGGTCAGCACAGGCCTGTGTTGGCTGATGGACAGTGGGGCTAGCACTGGTCAGTACAGCCTGTGTTAGCTGATGGACAGTGCGGACGGCACCAGGGCGCCTGCGTGGGCTACTGCCGATCTGAATGGACTCGCCTGCTTAGAGGCCGAGCTGACCGGAGCTGACCAGATGGACAGAGTTGCTAGTTTGGGTCAGATAAACCGTGTTGCCTTCTCATGTGTCCACCCTCGGGCTTACGGGGCGGCAGCACTGACCAGTACGGAAGGTGAGAAGCGCCGTCGGTCTTGCTGGACGGACGCGTGGGGCAGCCCTGAGACTGTTTCTCGAGGTGGAGCCCCTTAGCGATACCTTGAGCTGACGATCTCGCTTCGGCCCCAGACGACCCAGCTCGAGTCACGGCCACCGCCCGCGAGAGGCCCTCGGGGGTGCAGAACTGATTCCGGAGACGGCCCCTCCCAAGAGCCGCCCCCTCCGCCTGGGACAGCCCCTGGGACTGGGGACTGTGCCGGGACGCCCCGGCCACTCTCGGAACGCACCTGGCAGCCGCGCGGCCGGACTCGGCACTCGCCATGGCAGGGCTGCTCCCGGCTCCCGGGCGCCGACTCTGGAAGGGAAGCGGAAGTGAGCCCCACGCCTCCCCTCTGTCCCCGCCGCTGCCTCAGCTGGACTCTCGGAGGGACGCCGAGTGCTGGTCAGGGTGGAACCTCGGGCCTCCTCGGCGGGGCGAGGCCCTGGGCCACCCCGGCTCTGTCGCTCCTGGCTCCGGACACCCCCAAACCCACCGTCCGAGCGCCCCGTAGGGGCACAGCCAGTCGGGGGGCGGCACAGAAGCCCCTGAGCTCTGGGAGTGGACACAGAGGCCCAGCTGCCCGCGGCAGCGCAGTGACCCCTGACCGTGTCTCCAGGAACCCCGTTAGGGGACGGAACAAGCTCACAGACTCTCTTCTGTGAACTTCCTGTTCGGATCATTCCACTTGCCATTTTGCTGTAACAAACAACATCAAATACATTATTTGGTTCCCACCAGGAGGGCCGACTTGGGGGTGGGCTGGGAAGCCGGGGACACGGGTGGGCGGAGCCACGCTGCCGGTGGGGACCAGGAGTGCCCCACGCAAGGCAACTCGGTAACCAAGCTTAAAGGAAAATCCCCCCCAGGTGTTTGAGAAAAGTGGTGTAATGGCTAGCAGCTATTTTCTGAGGGGCTGGAAGAGAGGGAGGGAGGGAGGGAGGGAGAGAGAAAGGGAGAGGGGGAGAGACGGAGGGAGGGAGAGAAGGAGGGAGAGGAGGGAGAGAAAGGGAGAGGGGGAGAGAAAGGGAGAGGGGGAGAGAGGGAGGGAGGGAGGGAGAGAGAGGGAGAAGAGAGGGAAAGTGAGAGGGAGGGAGGGAGGGAGGGAGGGAGGGAGGGAGAGAGAGGGAAGGAGAGGATGGGAGAGGGGGAGAGAGGGAGGGAGAGACGGCAGGAGAGAGGGAGGGCAATGCCATCCCCCGTCCCCATTTTGGAGTGGACACTCCTTCTCCTCCTATGTCCTGAGCTGGGCGTGGCCATTTCCCCAGCCAGCAGGGGAGAGCAGGTGCCGAGGCCAGACGTCCAGGCACTGCTGGTCAGCCCCTCGGCTCAAGCATGTGCCCCAGAAGCCGGGCGGCAGCAGAGCGGCGGGAAACCGAGGCGGGCAGTGCTCCAGTGCTCCCTGGGCCGTGTGGGAGCTGCTGCGAGGCCGCTGGCCCTTCTCCTGGCCTCTCGCAGGCCCTGCGGGGCGGCAGGCGGGGCCCGAGGGAGGGGCGGGCCAGGGCTCCAGGGACCAGGGAGGAGGGACGCCCCGTCCAGTCCCCACCCCAGGGCACGAGGCAGGAATGATCCCCGAGCACCAACGAGGCCGAGTTTGCAGTTTAAATGATGTTTCTGTCTTTCCAGTTGAGGAAAGTGTCTTGCCAATGGCTCGACACCATCAAAACTTATTTTTTTTTTTTTTACGAATGTCACGTCTTTTTAGCAGAAATGGTTTCAGTAAACTCTCACTGCAGTTGGTCAGGAAAAGTTCTACCACCAGACGAGAGTCACACCTACTAAGACCGGATAAAACGGTAGAATATCGAGTTACAATTTCATAATCTTCAATGAACTGATGGTTTCAGGCAAGGATTAGCAATGGGTATAGGAATCCCCCCCGCACAGCATCGATGGCAAGGGAGGTTCCTGTTTGATGCAAAATAACACCACAGATTACATGGCCTCTCTGGGGACAATAGGAGGATCAGGCCGTCATCGCCCTAAGCCCGCGCTCCGGTGGGTTGGTGCAGCGACCAGAGACGCTTCCTTCCTCTGTTTCCCAGCGAGCTGGCCTGGTGTCGTTCTAGATGAAGAGGACATCTTGGCTGTATCAAGACCTTAGCTCCACCCTGGAGACGTACAAGGACCCCCGGGGAGGACAAGGCCGACCCCCACAGGCGAAGGGATGGGCCGTCAGAGCTGGCCGTCAGAACAGAAGACCAGGGCCCGGCTCTGCTCAGATGCTGGCTTGGGCCAACACAGAGTTTGTGAGTTGGAAAATAACCGGAAAATAAGGGCGTAGAGTGGGTCAGTGAATCCAAGGCCACTGTCCAGTTAAAAATGTAGCTGCAATTGTCTCCAGCCAGAGAACTAAGCCGAAACCCCATGCCTGCCCAGGAGGGGAAAGGTATTTCTCTCTCTCGCCTGTCCCTTCCCGGGGGTGAAGGGCGTGGGGACCGCCATATTATGACGACCACAGATGGGGTTTACAAGCTTGCAATGATCCAATATCCGGAAGAAATCTCCCTGGACTTAGTTGCTAAAGTACAGAAATACAAAACCTCATTTCTCTTCCCAACAGGTCTGACTCTAGTGGGGTGCTCCTAATAATAATGGTGAGGTTTGTGTTGAAATATTGAATGTAACCAAAGTAAATAGAAAGTAAAGTGAAATTTATCAGTTACAAGATGGGGGGGGTGCGGGGGTGGGCGGGATGGGAGGTGTACCGTGTTGTTGTTTTTTTTTTTGTCTTTGGTGGTGGGATATGGGCACTGGTGAAGGGATGGTTGTTTCAGCATTGTATGACTAAGACTTAAGCCTGAAAGCATTGTAATTTTCCACATGGTGATTCAATAAAATAAAATTTTTTAAAAAAGAAAAATAAATAAATAAAATAAATAAATAAAAATAAAAAGGAAAAAAAATGTAGCTGCAGCCGTGACAACCCATTCATATTCTTAGAATTCCTGGAGATGTCTCAGGCCCTTCACCACCGATACACCAGATGGACGGGATGAAAAGCAAAGGCAGCCAACCTCAATTAAGAAAATATTAGCACACGAGGTTTAACCTGTAACAACATGGTGGGAATCTCTTACACAAGGGTTTAGTGGCTCCGGAGTGAGATACAACAATCTTCCACACTTTATTCTAAGGAAATCTTTTTTCCTCATTTTTAGCGAATTATTCATAACAAGTAGCACTGTCGTCCCGTTGTCCATCGATTTGCTTGAGTGGGCACCAGTAACGTCTCCATGGTGAGACTTGTTGTTACTGTTTTTGGCATATCGAATACGCCACGGGGAGCTTGCCAGGCTCTGCCATGCGGGGAGGATACTCTCGGTAGCTTGCCAGGCTCTTGAGAGAGACAGAGGAATCGAACCTGGATTGGCCATATGCAAGGCAAACGCCCTCCCCACTGTGCTATCGCTCCAGTCCAAAAAGTAATATAAAATAAATTATTTAGGGTCTGCTATTAGGGCAGGCTTGGGTGATGGTTGGGAAAATTGGAAAAAATGGTGGTGGGATTGGTGTCGGAATATTGAATGTAGTAAATCATCATGAACTACATTATAAAAGTTAAATTTTTTTTAAAGTGGGTCAGCGAGAGAACAGGATTTTAGTCAGTTGCCTTCGACATGGTAATCCCCGTTCGATCCCCTTCACCACACGTGATTCACGAGCACTGGTCCCAGGAAACAAGGCCAGGGTGAGCCCTGAGCACAGCCAGGTGTGGCCAAAGACCAAAATCACTTCAATAAATGCCTATTTCAAGAGGGAAGAATCAGATCTCAACCTTTGCTCTGCAACCGTGGGGCTGGGCTTCATTCCAGAAGGATGGGAAAGATCGTTGGCGGGTCACGGGCTGCTTTAAACACTCTTCCTCATCCTGGAGAAGGTGTTAGTTCTCCGGCAAAGCCTCACTGAGTGGGGCATAAGGAGGAGACGCAGCCGATACTTAACTAAACTGAAAAAGGTTCCACGGGTCCAGTGCTTCGGGGACTGCATGTCTCACACACGTTACAATCTTTTAAAGTTGTAAATGATTTTAAAATGTGAATAATTCACTCCATTGTGAAAATTTTCCTCTTTCATCTGCGGAAAATCTCCAAGTTGATGTAAGTTTCAGCTCCCGCTAATTACATGGGGGTAGGGGAGCCAGGAGGAGAGAGCGGTGAGGAGAGAAAAATGACACTTGGGAGATCAAAAAGTCATTTACTGGGTGGCTTTTCACTGAGGAAAAATTATGTTTTTGGAAATGAAGCTGCTCCTCCGTCTAAGCGAGGGAGGAGTGTCGGGCACGTCCCTGGATGCTCTGGTCCCCTCAGGACGTGCCCGTGGTGGGTTTCCAGACACCGGGCAGGTCGGGGCCTGTGCCGGCTCCCCTTGGGGTGAGGCGGGCACCCCGGCCGTCTCGGTGCCTCAAGTTCACTCTCCTCACTTGTTTCCAGAGCAGCTCCTGTCCCTGGGGGCCAGAAGGCTGACGTCCATTTGGTGGCATGTATCTGGGGACTGTCACGAAGTAAGGAGCATGGTCCCAAGTTTCAAGCAAAGAAAGGTTTGATTACTTATAACCAAGTCATGTTAACCCTCCGCTGATTTCCAGCACGATAGAATGCGGGGGAGGGGGGGAGGCAGGGGGGAGGGGGGAGGGGTGGGGGAGGGGGAGACGGGGGGGGCGGGAGGGGCGGGTACTGCTTCAGGCCACACCCACCAATGCCACTGGGCCCACCCTCCAAATGACCCCTCTGCCCCTTCCGTCCACCCGCTCCGCTCCCCTCCAACGTCACCGTAGCGTTTACGGCTGAAAAGGTTTTTCAAGGCGAGACCCTGGGACTAGGGCATGGGGCCGGGCGAAGAGGAACGAAAACGGAGAAGTAGAAATCGCAGATGTAGAAAACTGGACAGCCGGGAAATCTCAGAAAAGCACCTTTGGCAGCCACACCACACACCTAAGTGATGGTGACAACTGTGTGTACACACGCACACACACGCACACACCCACACACACACACGCACATACACCTTTAGCATTCCTAACATAGATTTCTCAGTCCCTATTGTACCGGGGATACACGACAAGTCTTTTTTTGTCTCCCAGAGAAACCAAGACTGTGGCCAAATGCGTGTCATCACTGAGTGGCGTAGAGGAGCACTGAAGGCCAAGTGGGCTCGAGTCAAGGGGCCCGACGGGAGGCTCGGACGCTCCAGGGCCTGGGCTCCTGTGAGGGCCCCCGAAGGTGAGACTCATTGTTTTCACGACGCTCCTTGTGTGGCTCCTCAATGGCGCAGCCGCTGTGGCCGCATTGTAGAATGAGAAAGAGCCGCCCCGCCTGTGTATAAACCACGGCCTGGGAGGGGGGGTCGGGAGGCTGGGGGGGCCCAGTGGTGCTGCCGTCTGGAGCTGTGGCTCCCTCTCAGGTGCTCAGCCCCCGGGAGCACTTCCTGGCCGCAGTCACCGGGAGGAGCAGCGGAGCTTCCGGCGGAGGGAGGCGGGACGAGAGGCTTGAGCGGGAGCGGGAGGCAGAGGCGGGGGTCCGAGAGCCCCTCCAGCTGGCTGCCGCCCCAGCCCAGCGCCGAGCTCCACACGCCACTCAGCAGCGGGACTCGCTCACGTCCCCCCAGGCTGTTCCTTCCCGGCACTGGGGGCCCAGGAGTCCAGTTACTCTTGTTTCAGTCCAGAGTTTTGGGGAAACTGAGCTGTGGCACGTCGGGTGGGGCGGGGGGTTCCAACGTGCCTCCCTGAGCTCCCAGCCGGGTGTGCCACCCCTGCCCTGGCAGCCCCTTCCAGCCCAGGACCCAGCTGGCCCGCCCCGAGCCAACAGCGAGCTGAAGGCGGGCGGTAACCACGTGAGCACTTCACAGGGAGCACTGTCCCGGGAGGGAAGGGGAGCACGGCTGCCCCAGCATGGGGGACTCCTCTAGGGCGGGAGAGTGACGGTCCGGCCTCGCCCAAGGACAGGGCAGGGGCGCTGGGGAGCACAGCCCCCTGGCAGAGCCCCTCACATAAGAAGCGGCAGGAACCGAGTTCCTGGCCCAGAACGGCCTCGAGCAGGGCTCTGGGTGGGGTCCAGTCGGGGAGCGGGCAGGGCCGTCTGCAGGGGCCGGTGCCCGCGGCTGTCCTCCCGGTGCCCGCGGCTGTCCTCCCGGTGCCCTGCGGGCCTCAGCATCTGCGACGCTGGGACTCGCACCGCGCAGGCAAGTAGAGCGAGACGCCTGCCCTGGGCAGAGCGCTGGGGCCGGGGTGTCTCCGGAGCCAGCTGCAGGGGCAGGGCCCGGGGGCGCGCGCGGGCACAGCCTGGCCCGCTCGGCTCGCCCTTCCCCTGCCGCCACGCTGGGCGCCAGATGCCCAGATTCGAGGCTGCAGCGTTTGCTCCAAAAGGAAAATGCTCCGAAATTGGCCGCCTCCCTCGGGTTCCCCGCGGGGCTTCAGCTGCCGCAATTCTTCCCGCTGTGGTTCCTCCCGGGGTGGCCTGGGGCCGGACGCTGCTGCCCGCAAGCCCCCCCCTGCCCCCGACCCAGCCCCCACCTCCAAACCCTCCAGGCCACGCCCTGGGCTGTTGGCCAGAGACCACAGGTGGCGGCACGACCCGGCTCACTCTGCCCGGATTCTGCCCATGCCGGAAACTCAGAATCATGAAATTCGGGGCGCCCACGCTTCGGTCTCTCCAGGGTGGCACCTCCTGCTGGACCATCCTTGGGGGCGCCAGTGCCCAGCCACTCCCAGGACTCGCCGACTCTCCTGCTCTGTCCGGCCTTTCTCGAAGTGCCAGGAGAGAGTGGGGGTTTGGGGGTTGGGGGTTTTTTATTTTTTTGCTTTTTGGGTCACACCCGGCGATGCTCAGGGGTCACTCCTGGCTCTGCACTCAGGAATCACTCCTGGCAGTGCTCGGGGGACCAAACACGGGAGCCGGTGGCCGTGCGGGCCGGGAGCCTGAAGCCGCGTCAGAGACGCCTCGGCCGTGTCCCCTGTTCTAACGCTCTCCTCTCCGTGGAGGGGAGTTTGATCACAAACACGCCGGCTGCGTCGGGCGGGTCCCGCGCCTGCCCCTTCCCTTTTCTTTCTACGTTTTGGCGTGTTTTTGCACGCTCGACCAAAGGCGCTACTGGGCACGAGTGCCGAAGGCGCGATTCTCCTGTACGCAGACGGCCGAGTGCGGGGACCCAGCCCCAGACAGAGCCGCCGCAGGGGACAGGCCTACAGAGCCCAGAACTGAAGCGAAGGGTCGCCTGGGGGGTCCGATAGATTGAACAGGCCCCCGGGAGGAGGAGACCAGGGGCCGGGCGGGTCTGGGCCGGGGCACGGAGGAGGGTGGGGAGCAGAGCGGAGGCGGGGTCAGAAAGCTGGCAGAGGTCAAGGACGAGGTCTTGGGTCTGCCGCCACGGGGTCTCGGCGGGGCCCGGCCGGAATCGTCCGTGGCAGCTCCCGGGCGAGCACAGGCTCCGAGGGGGGGAGCAGCCGGCTCGGGGGCCCAGCCCGGCACTCGGGGGGCTGGGGGCGCAGAAGAGGAAGCGGGGGTGCTCAGGGGAGCTGGGGTGGGTGGGCTGGAGAGGAAGGGGGGCCCGAGGAGCCCTGAGACGGGGCGGACGGGGCAGGAGCCTGAGGGTGAGGCGAGTCTCCGGGCAGAGGGAAGCAGGATTCCCAGTGGACGGAGCGTCGAGGGAAGAGGCTGGCGAAGGAGGAGCGGGAGGGCGTCCACCCTCTGTCCCGGCGTGCGGCACGGCTGAGATGGACACCCCGGGACACGCCGTAGATGACCCGTAGGGAACTCGTCTGGGTTCGCTCTTGCTGGCTCAGGGGAGGCTTCCTGGAGGAAGTCCCGCCCCTGTCCGGGTCACCTCCAGGACGGAGACGCGATCACTTCCTTGAGTCGATCCCGTTCAGAGGCTCAGTAACGGAGCGACTTGGCTTTGGACGGGTGAAAGTTCGCACCAAGCTTCAAAGGCGGGCCAGGAGGGGGCACCACCCCG
Source organism: Sorex araneus (assembly GCF_027595985.1). Taxonomy (NCBI): domain Eukaryota; kingdom Metazoa; phylum Chordata; class Mammalia; order Eulipotyphla; family Soricidae; genus Sorex; species Sorex araneus. Next base: position 1,464,751 of record NC_073303.1, read on the forward strand.
CCTGGCCCCCCGAGTGGGGCTGGGGCTGTGGCACCAGAGTCGGTCTCCTCCCACGAGGCATCTGGAGGGAGACACTGGCCAACCCCGGAGAGTGGGTCCTGAGTGTCCCCGCCCCGAGGCCGGGTCTCTGCGGACCCCCTGGGCCCTGTTGCTGCCCTGCTCCACAGCACCAGTTTTTTCAGGGTTTTCCCCCCTTTTTTTTTTTTGAGAGGACTAAGCCAGCCTGTGGATCGCGCGCTCTCACTGGGTCTCTCCCGTACTGGGGAGATACAAATGTCCTGCCGAGCCTCTCGTGTGTTAGAAAGGGAACAACAGAAGCATCGTTGTCTGGAGGCCGACCTCAGGGCTGAGGTCACGGAGAGAAAGCTGGGACGAGGCGTCTGTGGAGGGGAGCCTGGGGCCAGCACAGCCCAGGGCCCCCGAGAGCCCCGAGGGCGGGGCGCGTGACCACCCAGACCCCGGGACCCTCCGTCCGAGTGCAGCTGGTGGGGCTGCGCGGGATCCCTGAGCACTGAGCCCCGGGACGCCCGGCGGCGGGAGCTGAGCCGAGATCCTGCCCGTGTCCGAGCACCAGGCCCTGAGCCGACTGACCGGGCGGGCAGCGGAGAGGCAGAGAGGCCGGTCCCGCCCCCGAGCCGCCCCTCGGGGGGAGAGGGAGGGGGCCGCTCGCAGAGGGGGTGTGGGTGGCGGGGCTCGGATGGTGGGACACACGCGTCAGCCTGCAAGACGCTGTCTCGAACCCGCGAGGGAAGCTCGGAGCTCACGACCCAGCAAGGTGGGGCTGGGCTGAGCCGGGACACGAAGCCGCAAGATGAGGCCTGCCTGGCAGAGTGCTCGCGAGCACAGTCAGCAGCTGCTTCTGGTGACGTCACCGGGGTTCCCACGGAGCTGACAGGGAGAATGGGCGGGACCAGAGAGATCGTACCGGGGTGAAGCATCGGCCTTGTACACGGTCAGCCCAGACCTGCTCCCCGGCACGGCAGATGGCCCCCCAGGCAGCTCCAGGAGTGAGCACTGAACACAGAGCCGGGAGTCAGCCCTGAGCACAGAGCCGGGAGTGACCCTGAGCACAGAGCCGGGAGTCAGCCCTGAGCACAGAGCCGGGAGTGACCCTGAGCACAGAGCCGGGAGTCAGCCCTGAAAGGCAGAGATGTAAGACAAAATTAAAACCCAAGAACAAACTTTATTGTTAGCGAGAAGCGTGCATTTTTGACCTGGAGGAATGAAAAATGATAAAACTGGCAGATTCTGAGACGAGTCAGTCCCGGCTACATTTGCACCAGAGAGGGAGACGGACAGACAGACACATCCTAGCCAGATGGGGAGAAGGTCAGCAAGCCAGAAGGGCCCGTGTGCAGAAACCAGGCCTCCCAGCGCAGCGGCCAGCCATCTGGAGAAGCAGCTCACGCGAAGGCACCAGCACCCGAGAAGCTGCACGCCCCCTCCCCAGCGTTCTAGGAAAGGACCCCCGCATCGTAAGGGCGCCGGAAAGAGGTTGGCGCGCCAGCTGGTGCCCTGGGCAGTGCTGGGTGTGGCCCTGGAGGCTCCGGGCGCTAGGGCGGAGTGTTCGACAGCAGGACACGCCCGCAGGGCCCCCGGGCGCTGCCTGGAGCCCCCCGGGTGGAGGAGAGGGTACGGGCAAGCCCACCCGTGTTGATAAGCCGCTTGAGCTATTAACAGCAACCTGGAGTCCGCCCGGCTGCAGGGAGCCCTCTGGGGCCGGGGCCGTGTGCTGTGTCCCACGTGAATCGCCAGTAAGCGCCGGGGGTTCCCGGGAGGCAGGGCGCGTGCCCCGACCCGCCTGGACCCCGCTGAAGGCCGTAAGACGCACGCGAGAGAGGCACTCGCTTGAGTGTCTGAGACCAAAGTGCGAGTCTGTGAAGGTCCCCGAGGCCGATGCGGCTGAAGTCGCTGCCCGCCGGGACAGAGCTGGGGGCTCCGTGCAGGGCGAGAAGGGCGCGAGCGGGGGACAGACGCGGGGTCCCCGCTCACCTGCGGCCTGTGCAGTGACACGGCGGTGGGGGACGGACAGGCGGGCGACCCTCGGCCCTACGGGACAGAGATGAAAAGGAGGGACATGCGGGGGCAGGAGGGGGCTGAGCTGCTCCGGTGACCGGCCAGGACTGTGGACAGCGGGACCCACAGACCACGGGACCCCACGGGAATAGTCAAACCCAGCGACGTTTGGTGAAAGGCGGGGCGGGGCGTGGGGGGGCCCGGGCACCAGGGCGGGCGCTGGCACGGGGGTGGGTGGGGGGTGGGCCCGGGCACTGGGGCGGGCGCGGGCACAGGGGCAGGTGGGGGCGGGCGCGGGCACAGGGGCGGCTTAGGGCCGAAACCTCACACGCCTGAAACTCTATTACTACAGTCTGGTGAGTCAGGGTCCCAAAGGACTTTTATTTTGAATTTTTTTTAAAGGGGTCTGAGAGCACCACAGAGCGAGCACCTGCCTGACACGCCCCCGGCCCTGGGACGGTCCCTGGCACCACACGGGCTCCCCCAGCACACGGCCAGGGGGAGGGCTGAGCAGGGCGTGTGCGGCCAAAATAAAGAATCAGAGTGAGTGTCCGGTTCTGCTGTGCCCGGCACCGGCGAGACCTTGTCCCTGGCCCGTGCGGGTCTCTCTGGGTAGGGCCGCGCCTGCTGGTCTGTCACGCGCCCAGGCACAGCTCCTCTCTGCTCCTCTCTCCTCCTCTCTCCTCCTCTCTCCTCCTCTCTGCTCCTCTCTGCTCCTCTCTCCTCCTCTCACCTCCTCTCTGCTCCTCTCGCCTCCTCTCGCCTCCTCTCTGCTCCTCTCTGCTCCTCTCTCCTCCTCTCTCCTCCTCTCTGCTCCTCTCTGCTCCTCTCTCCTCCTCTCACCTCCTCTCTGCTCCTCTCGCCTCCTCTCGCCTCCTCTCTGCTCCTCTCTGCTCCTCTCTCCTCCTCTCTGCTCCTCTCTGCTCCTCTCTGCTCCTCTCTCCTCCTCTCTCCTCCTCTCTGCTCCTCTCTGCTCCTCTCTCCTCCTCTCACCTCCTCTCTGCTCCTCTCTGCTCCTCTCGCCTCCTCTCTGCTCCTCTCTGCTCCTCTCTCCTCCTCTCTCCTCCTCTCTGCTCCTCTCTCCTCCTCTCTGCTCCTCTCTGCTCCTCTCTCCTCCTCTCTGCTCCTCTCTGCTCCTCTCTCCTCCTCTCTCCTCCTCTCTGCTCCTCTCTCCTCCTCTCTGCTCCTCTCTGCTCCTCTCTGCTCCTCTCTGCTCCTCTCACTTCCTCTCTGCTCCTCTCTGCTCCTCTCTTCTCCTCTCTGCTCCTCTCTGCTCCTCTCTGCTCCTCTCTCCTCCTCTCACCTCCTCTCTGCTCCTCTCTGCTCCTCTCCGCTCCTCTCACCTCCTCTCTGCTCCTCTCTGCTCCTCTCTGCTCCTCTCTCCTCCTCTCGCCTCCTCTCGCCTCCTCTCGCCTCCTCTCTGCTCCTCTCTGCTCCTCTCTGCTCCTCTCTCCTCCTCTCTCCTCCTCTCTGCTCCTCTCTGCTCCTCTCTGCTCCTCTCTCCTCCTCTCTTCTCCTCTCTGCTCCTCTCTCCTCCTCTCACCTCCTCTCTGCTCCTCTCTGCTCCTCTCCGCTCCTCTCACCTCCTCTCTGCTCCTCTCTGCTCCTCTCTGCTCCTCTCTCCTCCTCTCGCCTCCTCTCGCCTCCTCTCGCCTCCTCTCTGCTCCTCTCTGCTCCTCTCTGCTCCTCTCTCCTCCTCTCTCCTCCTCTCTGCTCCTCTCTGCTCCTCTCTGCTCCTCTCTGCTCCTCTCGCCTCCTCTCTGCTCCTCTCTGCTCCTCTCTCCTCCTCTCTCCTCCTCTCTGCTCCTCTCTGCTCCTCTCTTCTCCTCTCTGCTCCTCTCTCCTCCTCTCTCCTCCTCTCTGCTCCTCTCTCCTCCTCTCTCCTCCTCTCTGCTCCTCTCTGCTCCTCTCTGCTCCTCTCTCCTCCTCTCTGCTCCTCTCTCCTCCTCTCTCCTCCTCTCTCCTCCTCTCTCCTCCTCTCTGCTCCTCTCTCCTCCTCTCTGCTCCTCTCTCCTCCTCTCTCCTCCTCTCGCCTCCTCTCTGCTCCTCTCTGCTCCTCTCTGCTCCCCTCTGCTCCTCTCTGCTCCTCTCTCCTCCTCTCTCCTCCTCTCTGCTCCTCTCTGCTCCTCTCTCCTCCTCTCTCCTCCTCTCTGCTCCTCTCGCCTCCTCTCGCCTCCTCTCTGCTCCTCTCTGCTCCTCTCTCCTCCTCTCTGCTCCTCTCTCCTCCTCTCTGCTCCTCTCTGCTCCTCTCTTCTCCTCTCTGCTCCTCTCTCCTCCTCTCTGCTCCTCTCTCCTCCTCTCTGCTCCTCTCTGCTCCTCTCTCCTCCTCTCTGCTCCTCTCTCCTCCTCTCTGCTCCTCTCTGCTCCTCTCTTCTCCTCTCTGCTCCTCTCTCCTCCTCTCTGCTCCTCTCTGCTCCTCTCTGCTCCTCTCTCCTCCTCTCTGCTCCTCTCTGCTCCTCTCTGCTCCTCTCTTCTCCTCTCTCCTCCTCTCTGCTCCTCTCTGCTCCTCTCTCCTCCTCTCTCCTCCTCTCTGCTCCTCTCTGCTCCTCTCTTCTCCTCTCTGCTCCTCTCTCCTCCTCTCTGCTCCTCTCTGCTCCTCTCTGCTCCTCTCTGCTCCTCTCTGCTCCTCTCTCCTCCTCTCTGCTCCTCTCTGCTCCTCTCTCCTCCTCTCTCCTCCTCTCTGCTCCTCTCTGCTCCTCTCGCCTCCTCTCTGCTCCTCTCTGCTCCTCTCTCCTCCTCTCTGCTCCTCTCTGCTCCTCTCTGCTCCTCTCTGCTCCTCTCTCCTCCTCTCTGCTCCTCTCTGCTCCTCTCTCCTCCTCTCTGCTCCTCTCTCCTCCTCTCTGCTCCTCTCGCCTCCTCTCTGCTCCTCTCTCCTCCTCTCTGCTCCTCTCTGCTCCTCTCTGCTCCTCTCGCCTCCTCTCTGCTCCTCTCTGCTCCTCTCTGCTCCTCTCTCCTCCTCTCTGCTCCTCTCTCCTCCTCTCTGCTCCTCTCTGCTCCTCTCTGCTCCTCTCGCCTCCTCTCTGCTCCTCTCTGCTCCTCTCTGCTCCTCTCTCCTCCTCTCTGCTCCTCTCTCCTCCTCTCTGCTCCTCTCTCCTCCTCTCTGCTCCTCTCTGCTCCTCTCTGCTCCTCTCTCCTCCTCTCTGCTCCTCTCTCCTCCTCTCTCCTCCTCTCTGCTCCTCTCTCCTCCTCTCTGCTCCTCTCTCCTCCTCTCTGCTCCTCTCTCCTCCTCTCTGCTCCTCTCTGCTCCTCTCTCCTCCTCTCTGCTCCTCTCTGCTCCTCTCTGCTCCTCTCGCCTCCTCTCTGCTCCTCTCTGCTCCTCTCTGCTCCTCTCTGCTCCTCTCGCCTCCTCTCTGCTCCTCTCTCCTCCTCTCGCCTCCCCTCTCCTCCTCTCTGCTCCTCTCTCCTCTCTGCTCCTCTCTCCTCCTCTCTGCTCCTCTCTGCTCCTCTCTCCTCCTCTCTGCTCCTCTCTGCTCCTCTCTCCTCCTCTCTGCTCCTCTCTGCTCCTCTCTGCTCCTCTCTCCTCCTCTCTGCTCCTCTCTGCTCCTCTCTCCTCCTCTCTGCTCCTCTCTGCTCCTCTCTGCTCCTCTCTGCTCCTCTCTCCTCCTCTCTGCTCCTCTCTGCTCCTCTCTCCTCCTCTCTGCTCCTCTCTCCTCCTCTCTGCTCCTCTCTGCTCCTCTCTGCTCCTCTCGCCTCCTCTCTGCTCCTCTCTGCTCCTCTCTCCTCCTCTCTCCTCATCTCGCCTCTGACCCCGGGGGAGTCTCCGGGTCTCGGCTCTTCAGAATAAAGCAGCAATGAACATGGGGAGCAAATAATCTCTTTTAAGAATAACGTTTGGGCCCCTTGAGGCAGACACGGAGAAGCGGAATTACGGGGCCATACGGAAGCCCCGGCCCTAGCTCCTCGGAAAGTGCCCCTGATATTTCCGAAGACGCTGAACCAGCTGACAGTCCCCAGGTGCCCTTGCCCACCTCCTGCCGCCTCCCCCTCGGAGTCTCTGAGGAAGGGCCAGGCCCTGCCCAGGGGGTGTCGGGGAGGAGAAGAAACTCGCCGAGGTCTTGGTCAGGCGCAGAACCGCGAGGAGAGAGCGGATGAGGCCGAGTGGGAGAGCCTGGGCCCGACGGCGGGAGAGTGGACGGCAGGACCGCCCAGTGCCCTGAGACAGTGACCAGCAGAGTCCCGGGAACGAGCTCCCAGGACACCCTCCAACACGGCAGGTGAGAACCCACGGCCTGGCACGGGCCCCAGGACCTCTGAACGCTCTCGACCAAGTGCGAACCGGGCACACCCGCCCCCCGGCAGACCCCTCTGGGGGCGCCGGGTCAGCACACACTCACAGAGCCTCACGTTGGACTGTGAAAACTATCGATGGAGCATGGATGGCCCCCACCCCCGGGGTCTCCTGAGCACTGCTTTGGAGTCCCTCCCCCAAAAGTTAAAGCCACCTACAAAGAAGCAAATCTGCCCTTTTCCGGGGGGGGGGGGCGGCCCCCATCGAAGCTCCTCAGTGGGGTTTGCACTTACAGATCAGGGAGCAGAGCCGGGAAAGGACCTGAGGGGTCCCCCGTGCGCCCCCCATGCTGTGCAGCTACGAAAGCCAGACCCGGGTGGTCCGTGAGCTCCGCCCGGGTTCTACAGAGAGAGGCTGAGGGGGCAATGTCAGGCAGACACGGGGCCTCCGTGCCAGGGCCAGGGACCCCCGCCGCTGCAATTAGAGTATTCCCGGCGAGGTCTCGGGGCGGCCGCAAGAATGGAATTGAAACCGAATAAACCCGAATTAGCTAAAGAACCAAAAAATAAATGTGATTACAGCAGCCGAGGCCCCTCGGAACTAGAGGGGCCGTCAGAGCGGAGTCTGGCAGCCCGGAGAGAAGATGACAATTTGCTTCCCTCTGAACTTCAGGAAAGGTAACCCGGCATATTAATGTGCCAAGCTGCTGCTTAATAGGGAGCGCGCGGGCTTGAACCCAGGGGCCGACAGGCTTCATTTCCAGCCTCTCCACCGAAGGAATGTGTGGGAGCCGGTTATTAGCGTCATTTGCTCCGCCTGGAGGCTAATTACTCTATTTGGTTCATTTTTGAAAATATTATGTTACATCCAAAGGCAAAAAAAAAAAATTGATGGAGGCTTGTTTCAGGTTCTGCTTATGCAATTTCGTACCGATTAAATTAGTTAATCAGAAATTATGCTGCTAAAATAGATCTGCTGTGCTCTGAATCTACAGTAGAAAATTGCTCTTTAAAAAATCATTTGAATGGCATGCTGTTTAAATATATTTCAGTCAATCCTCTCGCATGTGAGACGTGAGTTTTAATGATCCTCCAGAAAGCCCCCGGGAAGGAAGGAGCCCACAGACACCGCGGCCGGGAGGAGGGTCCGAGGGACTCACCCCGGGGCCACGCCCCAGGGCCTCCGAGGGGTCCCCGGGAATCTCCGGCGTGCGAGTCCCCACTCTCAGCTGGGATCTCTGAGATCATCTGAAACGTGACGTTCATCGCGCCTGCCTCAGGCTTCTGGCGAAAGCTGACAACTCGTCTCGTCACACTCCGCGTGGCACAGACTTGAAAGCGTCCACGACGTGCTCCGGAGCCGTTGAGCCAGTCGAGGCTTCCGCAAGGCCCCTTTTCCCAGCTCCCGCCGCTCAGACTGACGCTGGACTTAGAAACCGAGGCTGAGGCCAGGGCTCCGACACTCGCTGGCCACCTAGTATCGGTCACTCGTCGGCGTGTTTCACCCGAGTATCCATTGTGTATCATCGACTGTTTCATCCACAGCGATCGGCCATCCGTCCCCTCCCTGTCGATCCCTCTCTCTGCCCATCGCCCACCCATCAGAGAGTCGTCTGAGCACCTATCGATATATTGGCGATCAATTGCCAATATATTGGCTTTCGCCTCCCAGTTCTCTAGAGCAATCAGTGGTCTTCAGCCACCGGCCCGCGGGTGTAGGGAGGTCGCAGACCACCAGAGTCCCCGGCAGCCAGGTCTGTGGGCAGCTGCGGAGTGGGGCACGGGGAGAAGCACCAGAGGCGGATGCTGGCGAGCGGCAGCAGAGCCCGCCTCCGGGGCCCGTGACGTGATGGTTGATTGGTCGTGGCACGTCCAGGCCTGCGGGAGTGATGAGAAACCACCTCGGCGCCTGCCTCTGCCCAGACGCCAGCAACGGGGGGGTCAGAGCTGCGCTTCTCCCTCTGTGTGTTCGAGTTCCGCTGCACGCATGCACCCCAGCCAGGCGCTCACTTGACTCGTCCTGTGAGTCTGAGCTTGGTGGCTCGATGGTACCCCCGGCCAGGGGGAAGGGAGCTCCTGGCCCCTGCCGATGGGCTTGCAAATACCAACGTGCAGTGATGGTTAAAGAAAGTCATCTTCGCTGTTAGTTAAAAATAACATCAAAGGGGCTGGAGTGACAGCAAGGCGGGGAGGGAGTTTGCCTTGCACGTGACTGGCCCAGGTTCGATTCCCAGCATCCCGTAGGGTCCCCTGAGCACCGCCAGGAGTAATTCCTGAGCGCAGAGCCAGGAGTCACCCCTGTGCATCGCTGGGTGTGACCCAAAAAGCAAAAACTAAATAAATTAATAAAATAACATCAAAGTACACAAGATCACACCATCGTGAGATTATCCCACACCCACTCGCCACCTTTAGCAATGGCTCAGTTTCCCGTGTTCCGTCTCGAGAGGCGAATGGGCAGACAGCAACGCACGGGCCACAGGGGCAGGTGTGGACAGAGACAAGGAAACACAGAGGGCCCTCGTGCGTGATGCTGAGCACCATGAGGTCAGCAGTCTGGGGAGGACTCGCTCAGAAAGTCTCGGGAAAACGGGCTCAGTGAAGCAAATACGTTTTTGTATCTTCACACTATTTTGGAGGGCTTTGACCCCGAATCATAACTCCCTGAGAGCACACGGCAAAGTTATCACTGTTAGTTTTCACTGGCTCTTTAGAGCCACTTCAGGAAGCCTGGACAGAGATGCCAGAAGCCCGGCCCCTCCCTCACCCGACACCGGCTCATCCTCCTCCGAGCCTGGGCCCAAACACTGGTTCCCTCATGGTGCCGGGTCCCGTGTGCTGTGCAGGCGTGTACATGAGTGAGCAGGTTGGGATATGAGTGAACTGGCTGTGCAGGCATGGGACGTGTGTGTGTGTGTGTGTGTGTGTGTGTGAGGTGTGCTTGTGCTTGCCTGTGGTGTTTGTCCATATGTCAGTATGTGCATGTATGGGGTGGGCATGTGCTGGCGTACAGGTGTATGTGTCAGGCATGTGTTGGTGTGCAGGTATATGTGTCAGGCATGTGTTGGCGTGCAGGAATACATGTCAGACATGTGTTGCCATGCAGACGTATGTGCCAGGTGTATGTTGGCATGCAGGTGTATGTGTCAGGTATATGTGTCAGGTGTATATTGTCATGCAGGTGTATGTGTCAAGCGTGTGTTGGCATGCAGGTGTATGTGCCAGGCATCTGTTAGCATGTAGGTGTATGCATCAGGCGTGTGTTGGTATGTAGGTGTATGTGTCAGACATGTGTTGGCATGCAGGTGTATGTGTCAAGCGTGTGTTGTCATGCAGGTGCATGCATCAGGCGTGTGTTGGCGTGCAGGTATATGTGTCAGGTTGGCATGCAGGTGTATGTGTCAGGTATATGTATCAAGTGTATATTGTCATGTATCAAACATGTGTTGGCATGCAGGTGCATGCATCAGGCGTGTGTTGGCATGCAGGTGCATGTGTCAGGCATGTTTGGCGTGCAGCTAGATGGGCAGCTGCACGTGTGTGCCTGTGTGGCTGCAGGTCTGTGTGCATCTCTCTATCACATGTGAAGGTGAGAGCATTTGTGTGTCTGTCTGGTGCGTGCTGCGGCGTGTGTGGGCCTGTGCGACCACTGCGTGTGTGAGCACACGTGTGCACACAGACAGGGCAGCTCCTTCCCTAAGGCCCGCCACCCTCAGGCCCCGAGACATCTGGCCGAGGACCCTCATGGGTCAGGGAACCGGGATACCAGGCAGGGGCCGTTTGTCTCCTCCAGAGAGACGCCCAGGAGCCTCGAAGGGCAGGAGGGGGAGCAGAGGGCTGGCCCTGGGGTCTGCGGTTGGCCTCTGACCTCCGGGGCAGACTGCGCTGGGGGGGTTGGGTCCCGCCCAGCTGTGCCAGCGTCCAGGGATGCACCACGTCCGGCCGCCCGCGGTGGGACCAGCCTCAGCCCCGCCCACCCCGGCCGACAGTCTTCACCCCTCCCCTCCCCTCCCCCGCGGGAGCCCCCCTGGGACCCCCGAGCTCCGAGGGCCGAGTGGTGGCCGGGACCCTCTCGTCAGGAGCAGGACGGCCTCGCCGCAGAGCAGACGAGACGCCCCAGCCCCGTCCGGCGGCCCCGGGAGCCTCTGCGCCCGCCCCAGTCCTGCCCGGCCTGCAGACCCTCCCCGCCCTCTGCCACAAACCCCCCGGGCCGGGGAGTCGCTCGCCCGGCCTCAGGCCCCCTGAGCACAGGACGGGGAGTTTCCAGGAGGAACGAGTCATGCGGGCGTCGGGCTCTGGTCAGAGGAGCGTCACTGCAAAGCGTCGTTACTATTTACAGGGCCCGTTGTACCCTGATGAGCACTGTGGTCAGAGTCTGATTAGGGGAAGGGCGGGCGCTGGGGCCGCGTCTCTCCGGAGCCACACCCGGGGGGGAGGAGGAGCGAGCGGCCCAGGGCCAGGGCGGGGCGGGGGGTCCTGCGGGAGCAGACGGGCCCGCACACTGGACGGACAGACGGACGGACGCCCTGGGCTCTCCCCCGAGGCCGGGATGAGGAACTCCCCGTGTCTCTCGCCTGAAACGTCTCCTCACTCAGAGCTGAGTCTGTCTCTGCCCCTCCTGGACGCTGCTGCCCGTACCCCGCCCTGGGGCGAGCCCGGAAAGAACCTCCTCGGGCCGTGCTTGGGACAGTCTCGCCCGGTGGGTGGACGCCCCTGGCCAGGACCCTGAGTCGGCCCTCAGGAGTCTGAAGTTGGCCCAAGGCCCTTCGTTTCTCCGCAGGAGCCGCTCAGAGCCCCCAGCCCCCCCTCACCCCAGTGCTGTCCAGCCCCGCGGGCCTCTGCCCCGGGCAGCGCCCGCCCCGCTGGCCCTCCCCTTCCTCAGCCCCAGCCACGTGGGGAAGAACGTGCTCTGCTGCTGACCGCCAAGGTGGGCGCGGGGGACCCCGGGGGCCCAGAGTGAGGCTGGCGTGGGGGTCGCCCTGGGCTCCGCGGGACGGCTGCTCTCGGGAGGGAGCACTTGCACGGCGAGTCCACACAGGGGGACGTCCGGTTCCCTGTCCTGACGGAGCTAATCGCCAGGTGGGCGGCCAGCGGGGCTCCGGGAGGGCCTGAGCCGGGCCCCAGCAGGGTCCAGCGCTGACAGAGGGACGTGGACTCTCTGCCTCGCCGTCTCTCCGTCCCTCTCTCAGCCTGAGTCTCTCTCTGTCTCCGTCTCTGTCTCTTCCCTGCCGCACGGTCCGGGAGTCGGCAGCCCCACCAGACAGGAAGCGGCTCCTTCCCAGAGACCCGCGAGGACCCCGGACCTATGGGAGCGAGGGCACGGGGGCGGGGAGCTGCGGGGGCTCACAGGGGGCAGGGAGGGCACCGCCCTGTCTGCCTGGCCGTGTGGACAGTCGGGTCGGGTGAGTGGACGTGAGGTGGACGGGGCCATGCGAGGGCCCTGCCCAGCCCTCAGACCCACCGCCACCTCGTCTGCCAGTCAGAGCCCCGGAAGCCGGGGGACAAAGGGCTTCTCGTCCACTCTGTGGCACTTGACTGTGCCCTAAAGTAGTTTCGGTGACACACATGAAGGGACCAAGTCATGTCAGTGACACGCATGAAGGGACCAAGCCATGTCAGTGACACGCATGAAGGGACCAAGCCATGTCACTCCCGTAACGACAGCGGAGACATACCAGGGGGAACCAACACTGGGAAGTACTTTGTGCCCACGCCAGCAAGGGTCCCCGTCCCCCGCTGGTGGGCAGCCCTGCCCCCTCCCCGCCCTCCCCGCCCCTCCCCTCCGTCCTCCCTCCCTCCTCCCTCCCCTCCTCCCTCCCTGGCCCTCCACTTCCTCCCGGGTCCCCGTTACCCAGTGCTCCCACGGCTGCAGAGGAGGGACTGAGCGGAAATCATGGCCGTCCCCGACACTGACTGAAAAGCCGAGTCCCTGCGGGAACACGGGTGGACTCAGACTGTCACACCAAACGGGAAGAATCGGTCACTCGGGAACACAGTCGAGGAGACCTGGCCCCAGGCCAGGGAGAAAGACCCGCCCACCAGCCGCAGGCGTGGGGGACTCGGGGTTCACCCGCCCGGCCCCGCCTCTGCTCTGGTCCCACTCGCTCTCCGCGCGGCCTGCCCCGACCACCGAGACCAGCACCCCCACCCCCCACCCTGCACAGGGTCAGGTCGGCTCTGCAGTGTGTGAGAGAGAGAGAGAGAGTGTGTGTGTGTGTGTGTGTGTGTGTGTGAGAGAGAGAGTGTGTGTATGTGTGTGATTGTGTGTGTGAGAGAGTGTGTGTGAGAGAGTGTGTGCATGATTGTATGTGAGAGTGTCTGTGTGAGAGTGTGTGTGTGAGAGAGAGTGTGTGTGTATGTGTGTGATTGTGTGTGTGAGAGAGTGTGTGTGTGAGAGTGTGTGCATGATTGTGTGTGAGAGAGTGTGTGTGCGTGATTGTGTGTGATAGAGTGTGTATATGAGAGAGTGTGTGTGCATGTGTGCGTGATTGTGTGTGAGAGTGTGTGAGAGAGACTATGTGTATGTGCGTGATTGTGTGTGTGAGTGTGAGAGTGTGTGTGCTTGTGTGTGTGATAGAGTGTGTATATGAGAGAGTGTGTGTGTTTGTGTGTGTGTGAGAGAGAATATGTGTATGTGCTGTGTGTGTGTGTGTGATTTGTGCTTCATGCTTTAGATCTTTATATTTTCTCTCACATCCCAAAACCATGTTTCCGCCTTTGACTCTGCTCTCGGCCTGCCCCTCCCCCCTCCCCTGGTGCCTGGGCCAGGCCCAGTCTCGGGCTAAGCTGTACTCGGGATGCTGGCGCCTGCACAGACGGTCCCGGGAACACGGGGAACCTCTGTGTCCTCCCCGTTGACCCGAAACGCTCTGTTTTATTCTTCAAATCAGACCCACACTTGAACTAATTTCCCTCCACCTATTCCAGCAAATGACAAATGCACCTTCTCTGCCCGCCCGCCTGGTCTCTAGCCGAAGACGCTCCGGGCGGGACTCTCCGAGTTTCCAATCCTGCGGCCAGCGGAGTCACCTGCGTCTGACCAGGAAAGGCCGCACTGCACACTGCACGCTGCGTCGGGAGCCGGGAAAACCCCTCCGGGCCCCGAGAGGGAGTGAAGTTTCCCTCCCACTCACCCAGTCCTCACTCGGAAGCCAACCCGGTGTCGCAAAGACACACAAGCACACATCACGCACTCCCGCACACACACAAACGCATATACAGTCACACTCTCACCCACAAGCACACACACTCACACGCCCACACGCAGATGCAGTCACACACACGCACAGTCACAGATATACACAGACACGCTCACACCCTCGAGCACTCAGAGACACACGCACTCACACACACGTCCCACTCACACAGAACGCTCCCAGACACACGGTACATTCGGGTGTCCACTTACACACCCACACACGGTCTCACAGGGTGCACGTGTGCGTGTTACACACTCATCCATACACAGACACCTCACGCGCACAGACACGCGTGCACACACGGCTCCCGGGGCGAGGGGGCGGCACGGGCCCGCGTGGGCGCAGAAGGGGGTGAGCGGGGGGGGGGGCAGAACCCTCTGCTGCCTCTGGGGCCGCCAGCCCCGCCCGCAGGGGCTCCGGGGTGGGGGGGCCACGACGGCCAAAGCCTCGAGCTGCGGCCACCTCGGCCCGCGCGGAGGGCGCCCACCCCCCCCCCCACACCGCCTTCGGCCCCCCAGCTCAGGAGCCAGCCCTGGGGCCAAACCGAGAGTCAGGAGAGGACAGCAGGGGGACGAAGGACGAACCACCCTCTGCTGGCGAGTGAGCCGGGCCGGGGCGTCGGGCACGCCAGGCCTGGGGTCAGCCGCGAGCTGGGCCTCGGCCCCAGAAGTTTCCCCACAGGCCGCACGCAAGCAGCAGGAACCAGCCAGCGGGCGGGGGCAGGGGGGCTACACTGGAGGCCTCGGACCCAGCCGAGGGGTCAGCGGTTCCTGGGCTGTCCGCGGCGTTGAGGCCGCCTCCCCGGCCCCTCTCCCCGGCCCCCGGCCCTGACGCCCCTCGCCGGCCCACCCGGGCCCCTCGCCCCCGGGCCAGCCCCTTCCTGGCAGGGTGGGGCCAGCTCTGCCTGGGACGCACTGAGTGACGCCAGGAGCCTGGGCCAGAACCTGTCCTGCCTGTGAGACCTGCCGGCCGGCCCCTCCCCGGAGCCCCGGGTCCCGCCACGCCGGGCCCGAGACCCCCCAGAAGCCCCAAGTATCGGCTCCAGCGTCTCAGCGCCGACTGACGCGCTGTTTGCTGGGGCCACGGGAGGCGCGAGGCTGCGGCCGGGCAGGCGCACAAAGACGTGCTCTGTGGGCCCGTGTTTGCTTGCACACGCGGGGCCCCGCCCGCCGCAGAGCCAGCCGCAGAAAGGAGCCCATTCACCCGCCCTCCGCCTCAGGGACGGCTGGAGGGGTCGCGGGGCTTCTGGGCGGGGCCTGACCCAGCACCCTTGCCCGTGGGTGACGTCCCGGTGGGGGGCAGCACAGGGACAGGACGTCCTACTCCGAGAGCACCGGCCTCCTCCTGCCCGCGGTCTCTGCCCCGCAGCATCTGCCCCCGGCCACGTGCCCGGCCGTCCCTGGGCCTGGCGTCAGCAGGGACCAGCAGAGAGAGGCCGGGTCGGCCGTGCGAACGGGGCCCGGGGGTCCGGCCCGAGGCTCCAGACCCAAGAGGCCCTTTATGGTGCGTCCCTGGGCTGCCCCCGGGCCCTGCAGCCTTCCCTCTGTCCCTGCACCCCCCGAGACTCTCCCAGGGGGACCTTAGACGTCCTCCGTGAGCACCTCGGGGCCGTGCGCCAGAGGCAAGCGGAATCCCACCCTCTGCCCCCCACTCCGGCCAGGGCTCCGCGGGGACAGAAGTCAGTCCTCGGGCTTCTCCTGACGCGGCAAACAAGCTCGCCAACTGCTCCGAGGCCGTTCTGCTATCAACCTGCGCGGCTGCGAGAAGAACCTACCGGCGATGGCGCAGCCACCACTCGCGTCCCAGGCGTGAGCACAGGCGACGCTGCTGATCCCTGTGGCTGGTGCTTCACAGGTCACACCCACAGCTCCACACGCGGCTCCCCTGTGGGTCGGGGCTGCCCGCGGCCATGGCTGCCGGGCGCCCGCTGCAAGGCGCACCCCACAACGCGATGCTCCTCCGACAGACGGGATCCCGTGTCCACGGTTTGTGGGGACGTCACACGCAGTCACGGCCACATGGCGCGGGCGTCTGCTCAGCGAAAGCACGACCCTCTCGGACACGCAGTGCTTGATCGCGTACATCCGCAAGGCGACAAGCTGGGCGGCCTCGTGCTCCCATGCCCCCGTCACCCGCAGGCCCGAGGAGCAGCGGACTCTGTGCATTTGGGACGGTCACACCCGCGTAAGGAGAAGGGGGAAGGGAGGGCGGGGGAGGTTCCGAGGCCGAGCAGGGGGTGTGGACACCGGGAGGGCGGCTGCCCCATCTCTCGGAGGAGCCTCGTGTCACAGACAACTGGGGCTTATGTCTCGGGCCACGCTCAGATCAGACAACACCCCAACCGGGGGGCCACAGCCAGAGGGCTCAACTCCATCACCCCAGGTGGTCCCAAGCCCCATCGGGATCCCCCCCCCCACCCAGGGCCCGGAGTGAGCCCTGAGCACCGCCAGAGGGGGTCCAAAAACCGAAATAAATAAAAATTGGAATGCCATCAAACGATAAAGGGCCCGGGAGGGAGGGCAGTGGAGTGGCAGGGAGGGGCGGGGCGGGGGTGGACCCGAATCCCCCCTGGGTGTGGCTCCCAAATCAAAACCAAAACCGGGAGTGGGGGGGTGTTTCCACGCGGGGGAGGGGTCCCGTGGGCTGGGGGGCGGGGAGGGGGGTGACGGAGGGGCCCAGTCGCAGCTCCCACCCCAGCAGCAGCCCGAGACGGCGGCCAGCCCCAGCGCTGACCAGCGGCCAAGTCTCCGCGTGGCTCCGCGGGGGCCACAGGGTCGCCTCCGTGAAGGGGAAGGGATCGTGACACGGAAGCCGGGGGCTCCCCCACACCCCTCCCCCCTCCCCCCGCTGGCCTCCAACCCGCACCAACACGGTTTATTTCCTCATCCATCAGCAGGTCAAAGTAATTTCTGCCGCGTTCATTTCCTGGGGAAAGTACCAGAAGCCGGGGTGAGTGATTATTAGAAGCACATGAAGCAAAATGTTAATTCTGAAATCGACACCAGCACAGAAGGGCCATTTTAGCTATTTTATAGGCTCGGGTGTTTTTTTTTTCCTTTTAACAAAGTCTCTCCTGCTTTCTTTTTTTTGTAATTATCATCTTGCAAAAGGTCAGGAGAGATAATTCAAGAAATGAGTTTATGCTATCTCTCTACTGCTAAAAAATTAATGAGAAAATGATCACATGTAGATTTTAGAACAATCATTTTTTAAAAAAAGAAGAATTTATTTCCAGGCAATGGTCAAGAATTGGACCTTGGGACCCCATAGCTCCCCTCAGCTTGTCACCCCGTTGGGTGTCTGACCTGTACCGCGTCAAGTGGAGTCCGCTTAGTAACGTCTGAGAGTGAGAAGGAAAACTCCCGTGCTGCTTCTTGAGTTATTCTTTTTTTTTCCTTTTTTTTTTAAATTCAAGGGAGAAAGAAAACAAAAAAAAAAGGAAGGAAGAGAGAATTGAAGGAGGGAATACAGGAGTGAAAAAGAAAAGGGAGAAAAGAAGGGGGGAAAAGGGGCTGGAGCGGTAGCACAGCGGGGAGGGTGTTTGCCTTGTATGTAGCTGACCCGGGTTTGATTCCCAGCATCCTGTATGGTCCCCCGAGCACCGCCAGGAGTGATTCCTGAGTGCATGAGCCAGGAGTAACCCGTGAGCACCATCGGGTGTGACCCCCTCCAAAAAAAAAAAAAAAGAAGGGAAAAAAAGATGAATAAACGAGAAAAGTAAAGCAGGAGGAGGGGAAGGAAGGGGAGGGGAGGGAGGGAGAGGAAGGGAAGGGAGGGGAGGGCTGAGAACCGGCCTTCAGCCTTCAGCTTATGGCAGAAAGCGTCTGGGGTGGGGCGGGAGGGACACGGGCCAGGGCTGGGCAGAGGCGGGCTCCCTGGGGGAGGGCTGGGGTGTCGGATGCGGAAAGCCCCGTGACAGGCAGTTTGGTCAAGTGTGGTGCCCAGGAGAAAAATGAATTTTTAAAAGATGCAGCTGGAGGCTGGAGCAAGAGCACAGCGGGGGGGAGGGCGTTCGCCTTGCACGCGGCCGACCTGGGTTCAGTCCCGGCATCCACAGGGTCCCCCGAGCACCACCGGGAGTAATTCCTGAGTGCAGAGCCAGGAGGAGCCCGGAGCATCGCCGGTGTGACCCAAAAAGCAATAATAATAATAATAATAATAATAATGATAAGAGACGCAGGGTCCCGGCCCCTGTGGCCCGGTCTCCAGCCTGGCCCCCGTTCTCTCAACACCCTCCCCCTCGGGTCTCTCTCAGACTCGCCGCCTGGGGCCCCGGGGACCCTCCCTGGAGACGGTCGGGTCAGAGCGGCCCCAGGCTGCTGGCCTGGCCCAGGGCTGTTCGCACCCCACGTTCCTGCTGACGGTCTGAGGCCCGGGGACGCCCAGGGGCCGGGGCTGGCTGCGGTCTGAGCGCGCAGGGCGGGTCGGCCCGAAGGGGAGACAAGCTCCAACCCCAGGCGTGGGGCCACGGCGGGAGCCGGGAGTGAGACGCGGAGAAAGGCCAGAGCCGCCCCACCCGCCCCACGCAGTGGAGACGGACTCACGGCACAGCCCTGGGGTAGAGGCCGGGCTGAGCTAACCACGGGTGGTGGCGGGGGGCTGAGGATTCGGGGCAGAAGCAACACACACTCACACTCACTCACTCATACACTCACACTCATACACACACTTACACACACACACTCATACACACTCACACACACTCACACACATACACACTCACTCACACACACTCATACACACACTCACACTCATACACACTCTCACACACTCACACACTCACTCATACACACTATCACACACTCACACACTCTCACACACACATTCATACACACACACTCACACACTCATACGCTCTCACACACACTCACTCATACACTCATACACACGTTCTCACACACTCACTCATACACTCATACACACACTCTCACACACACTCACACACTCATACACACACATACCTACTCTCACACACTCACACTCTCACTCATACACTCACACACTCATACACATACTTCACACACTCACACACACTCACTCATACACACACTCATACACACACTCACACACACATACCTACTCTCACACACTCACACACACTCACTCATACACTCACACACTCATACACATACTTCACACACTCACACACTCATACACACACTCACTCACACACACTCATACACACGCTCTCACACACACTCACTCATACACACACTCTTACACACACTCACACACTCATACACACACACTCGTACACACACTCCCACACACACTCACTCATACACACACTCATACACACTCATACACACTCACTCATACACACTCATACACACTCATACACACTCATTCATACACACTCTCACACTCATACACACACTCATACACACACTCTCACACAGTCACTCACACACTCATACACACACTCACACACCCATACACACTCACACAGACTCACACTCATACACACACTCCTCACACACACTCATACACGCATGCCTACTCTCACACACGCTTACACACATACATATATACACACACACACTCTCACACTCACATACTCTCACACGCATACACACTCTTACACACTCACAGTCATACACACATGCACACTCTTACACACTCACACACACACACGCGCACGCCAGGCTAAAGCCACTGGCCCTCACCCGTGTGATAACGGTGCAGAGCACAGAAGCCCAGAGGTGCCGACTCCCGGCCCTCGAGCCTCGGGACCCCTGTGGGGAATCAGACCCCGTGCTGCAGTGGACCCAGCAGGCGGGACCCGGCCGTGCAGGGGGGAGGGGGGCCGGTGAGAGGTTGCGAGCAGGGAGCACACCTGAGCCCCTTCTCCGGGAGTGGTGGGTCCCGGCGTCACTCGTGCTGCGGTGACATGGCTGTGCGGCTGCAGGGAGTGGCACGGCAAGTGGCATCCCTGGGCCCCGGGCTCGGGGGTCAGGCGGGAGCACCCAGCGCTGAGCTCTCTCCTCTGCTCGGGCGCTAGGCCCCAGGCGGGTTTCTGGGCCCTCCGCCCTCTGCTCGGGGCCAAACAAAGAAGCCCCGTCGCGCCCTCCGAAAGCCTCTCCCGGCCTCCCGTGCGGCGGGACTGAGAGCGCCCGATCCTCAAATGTCACCAAAACAGAATTAGGTTAAAATTAACTCTTAAAAAAAAAAAGAATAAATGATTAAAATAATTACAAATTGCACCCTGACAAGCAAGAGCAAAAATTCGCCCACAGCCATTTGTCTGTAATTAGTTAATTAATCCTTACACAAATTATGAGCAATGGCTCCTCAAGCCTCACCCATCAGAAATTCAGCCCACTCTGATTCCTTCTGCTTAGCTTGCTCCGGAGCCTTCTGCCGAAGCTTCTGGAGGGAAATTGTTAAATGAATAAATTAGCGAAAGAATGAAGATGATCATTTATGATCCACAACTAACACAGTACTTTAAACATGGGATGGCATTGAAATGTCATTTAATTTCCATCTCTCCTACAGGGGGTCAAACTCTAATTGAACAACAGAAGTGGAAGAATTAAATAAAATGGGATAAAGAAAAGTTAATACAAATGCCAAATGAAGGTCACATTAAAATACTTTGTCTTTTTTTTTTATCATTTTTAATTAATGCAAAGAGCCTCAACAAATGAAGAAACTGGGAAATGTTTGCTGAGGCCTGAGCCTTTTCCCTCGGGTAGGTGGGATTATGTGGTGGAAGCTGAATGTGTTATTTGTCCTCCCTTACGTCCATATTTGCTTTCAACCGCTTGGATCCAGCCAGGGCACAGGCTGTTTATTTCCGTCTAACTGGGAATCGTCTACACCCTTCTCTGCACTTCAGCAGTGTAGATAACGGGGGATGTCCTAAGAGCGTCGGATTCAGTGGAAGTTCGAGAAGTTTCGTCAGCTGCCTGGTAGGAACCCAGAGCTCATTATACATCTGGAAAGCCCGTTAATATTCAAATGCATAATAAATGGCCCAAAATGGGGATGAATAGCCCAAAGTATCATTAGATTCCTGAGACGCTTCCAAGACCGAAGTGGATACTTGGTAACTGTCAGATTGAATTTTAAAAATATCTGAGAAGGAAATCTCACTGAATTATAGGAATCCAGATAAGCCAATAAAAAGGCAAAGGATAAGTGAAATAAATGTCTAAGCAGCAAGAAATATCAAGAACGCAGGAACCCGCAAAAAACACAGTCCTCCACACAGAACCCACCTCTCACTGACATGGCTCCATCTGAAGTGACAGGGGCTTGTGTCCAAAGCCTCTCTCGTCCCTTGGGGTAACTTTCCCGGATCTCCCAAATTCTTATTTTGATTTAAAATGTTTTTAAAGATTCCTGCCTTTCCAAAATAATCTCTTCATTTTTCTTTGAATTATTTTCTTTCCATTATTCTTGTGATGCTGTGAAGCGTCCAACGGTGAGTGGAGTCGCACAAATCACACGTCACAAGGCCCCGGCGGCTCAGCCGCAAGCTACAGGGGCAACAGAGCCAGGCCTGTGAGGCTCTGGAGCCCCCACTGAAGGCTCCCCGGGTGTAGACAGAACGTGCAGGAAGTGTAGACAGACGCCACACTCCCGTGAACTGCACCGGGGGGAATGCACTCGAACGGGTTTTGACCCTTTCTAAGAGGACAGGGAGATTTTTCATAGGGTCAAAAATCACAACCCCAGAAACCCTTTGACTCAGGAATGCCAGAGTTTCTTCTAGAGAAAATCTGTAACACGCATAGTTAAAGGGGAAAATAAAGAACAACACTTTTTAAAAAACAGTTCCCCCTTTTGGTTGGGGGATTCTCACTTCCATCGCGAGTGTCTCGTCACAGAGGAAACCATGCTTGGGACCCTCTAGTGAAGGGGACAGAAGTGGATGGAGAGACGGGATCCCCGGCACCCCGCAAGGCCCCTGGGCCACGCCAGGAGTGACTCCTGAGCACTGTCGGGTGTGGCCCAAGAACCAAAACCAAAGACTCGGGAAAGCAAATGCAGATGCCCGCCGCGCCCGGCTGCTTCCCGGGCCTGTGGAGGGAGCCAGTGTCTGGGCACAGCTAAGTCTCGCCAGTTTTTGCCTTTTTGTCATCTGAGTTAACCAAAGTCGAGCCTCGGACCCGGCCACCAGCCACTCTGGCCCGGTTTACCTCTCACCTGTGCTCCCGGCAGAAGGGCGGGAGTTCAGGGCGGGTGGGCACTGGGGGGTCCTTTCTCAGGAGTGAGGCTTTGTGATCTGACCTGGGGGGTCCCAGTGCATAAGGAAGGTGGGTGCTGTGCAGGATAGTGGCCTTTCCCTCCGCCCCCCCCGAAGAGGACCCGTTTGGGGAATAAAACCTCTGCCTGGAAATAAACACCTGGGGGCTGGAGCCATAGCACAGCGGGGAGGGCATTTGCCTTGCACGCGGCCAACCCGGGTTTGATTCCCGACATCCCATAGGGCCCCCCGAGCACCGCCAGGAGTGATTCCTGAGTGCAGAGCCAGGAGTCACCCCTGTGCATCGCTGGGTGTGACCCAAAAAGCAAACATAAATAAATAAAGAAACACTCCTTGTGCCTAGAGATATACTACAGGGAGAAGGTGCTGCCTTGCACGCTGCCAGCCCCCGGTTAACCTCCAGCATCGCCCACGGGCCCCAAGTCCCACCAGGAGTGAGCCCCGAACACAGAGCACGGAGCCAGAGCCAAGCCTGAGCAGGCTCCGCCGCGGCCCAGAAATAGACAGACAAGAAAACAAAGCCAGAGCCCGGCCCGTGGAGGGCAAAGGATCTGAGCTGAGAACAGAGACACAGCGAGGGACGAGGGACGTGGGATTCGGCCACACGGACAGACGGACAGACGGGCTGTTCCGGGAGCCGCGGACGCACTTTCCACAGGTGCAAAGAGGGAGCTCGGGGGAGGGACCAGAACTTCCTCAACCAGTTCTGGAAGCTTCTGCTCAGGTAGCTGAGACACGTCTGAGGAACTGTCCCACTCGGTCCTCGTCTGGAGCTGATACACCTGACGTTCAGGGGCCGCCCCTGCCCCCTGCCTGGGGTCTCTCCCCTGGTGCTCAGAGGACCCTGTCACACAGGCCGGACCCTGGTCCCCCGCAGGCAAAACCTGTGCTCAGCCTCTGCCGTCTCTCGGGCCTGGCCAGCCATTCCACAAGCTTTGCATGAAGCTAGTTGCGGTGGGAGGACTCAGTGGCTCACAGAAGCCCCCAAACCTCCTGTATTTAAAAAAATAATAATAGGGGCTGGAGCAATAGCACAGCGGGTAGGGCGTCTGCCTTGCACGCGGTCAACCCAGGTTCGAATCCCAGCATCCCATAGGGTCCCCTGAGCACCGCCAGGAGTAATTCCTGAGTGCAGGGCCTGGAGTAACCCCTGTGCATCGCCGGGTGTGACCCAAAAAGCAAAAAGCAAAAAAAAAATAATAAAATAAAATAAAATAATAATAATAATAATTAAAAAATAAATAAAAACAATCAAAATGTGTTTTTCTGGGCAAAATTCCCGCAGAAGGTGCACCAAGTAGGGCCCATTGGTGAAAGGGCTCGCGCTGCCTTAGGCGCCAAACAGCCCCCAGCCCGGCCCGCTCCTTCCCCAGAGCCCCCCCCCCCAGACCACCCGCCACACACCGGGACAACAGCCCTGGGGCCGCCCCACGGAGACAGGCTCCCACGGCCCGAGGACCATCCCCGCCTCTGCAGGGTGCAGGAGGTCAAAGGCCGGGCCGTGTGTAAGGCAGAGCCGAGGGGTCCCACGGTCCCTGCACACACACACAATCGCCCCACTGAGGGCCCCGGCCCCGCCCCAGACCTGCTCGGCTCCTGGCGGTGGGCCCCGGGGAGTCTGCACGGCCGCGTTCGCAGATCCAGCCCGGGGTCCCCCCCACCCTGGGCACTGCTGGGGACTCTGAAGCCGCTTTGTTTGGAGCCCGGAGGCGCGTCGGCCCTGAGCGTCGCGGGTCCCCTCACCGCCTCCTGCTCAGGAGACTTCCACTGCCACCACGTCTGCCCGGGGAGCATAACGGGAAAGCTCGCTCTCGGCACGCTGCTGCAGGAGGGGCGGGGGTCTGCCTCCAGCCCCCCCTCCCGCCCCTCCGCAGCCCCCCTCCCGCCCCTCCGCAGCCCCCGGCCCTCGGCAAGGCCCAGGCTGAAGTCAAATTCCTGTAGGAAGGAAAGGAAAGGTCGGGGCTGGAGCGAGAGCACAGCGGGGAGGGCATTTGCCTTGCATACGGCCTACCCGGGTTCTATTCCCAGCATCCCATAGGGTCCCCTGAGCACTGCCAGGGGTAATTCCTGAGTGCAGAGCCAGGAGCAACCCCTGAGCATCGCTGGGTGTGACCCAAAAAGAAAAAACAAAATAGAAAGGAACGTTGGGAAATGTGAGGAAATGCCCCTGCCCGCACGGCCCAGGAAGCCCCAAGCCCAGCTGGGCACGAGCCTCGAGGAGGGCAGGAGGCGGCCAGGGCGGGAGGCGCGGCCCGGCCTTCACCGCTGCCGAGGGCGCAGTGGCCCTAAGCCCAGGTCCCCGGGGTGGCCGCCGGGAAAGGCTCGGGCCGGGCAGGGATCTTGGCTCCTCCCGCCCCGGCCCGGCCGCCCCGAGCCTCCCGCCCCCTCCCCTTTCTCCTCGGTTGGGTTTGATTCTGTTTAGTTGATCACATATTTCTTGCTCTTGCTTAGGTGACAGGAAGCTCAAGTTTCTGATAGTGATACCCAAAGATATTCCCCCCCCACCACCGAAATGCCCACGTCCCCCCGTCCCTGTGTCCACCCCAGCCCACCTCCCCCCCCCCCCGCTGTCCCCGTGTCCACTCTGCCAGACCCTGCCCGGCACCTGCCCATTACCTGCTCGGAGGGCTCTTGGCCGGGTCCGAGCGGCCAGTGGTTCCATGGGTGTGTTGGTCCCCGAGGGGCCGTCGCGGGGAGGCCCCCTCTGTGCCCCCAGCCCCGGCTCAGTGCCCAGCACCGCACTGGGGCCCCTGGGGCCAGGAGAGCCCCGGGCACAGCCAGGGGGGGAACAGCTCCCCCGGGAGGAGACACGCGTGTCAGGCCTGAGCGGTGAGGCAGGTGGCGGGCGGCAGAGGGGCCCGGCTGTGCCCCTGAGCCGCGGCCCCTCACGCACGCGGTCGGCTTGGCTCAAGGCCGACCCGAATGCCTTTTGCTGCCCCCGTTGGCCCCCAACAGCCGGTTCACTCTGCCACCCCCAGGCAGCATGGGCGGGTGCGAGACGAGACGAGCACTGGACTCCTGAGTCCTCCATGATGACGGGACGTGTGGCGAGTCCGTGTCTGAGGCGGGGAAGTGGCACCGTGTCGCCAGGAAGGGCAGAGCCCGAGACACGGGTGCGGTGGGGGGTATCAGGGGGGCGAGGGCAGACGCAGACGTGCCCCTCCTCTGACCTGCCAGGGGACGGAGGGCGCAGAGGGAGGGACACCGGCTCCGGACAGCGAAAGCAGAAATGCAGGGGGAGGGGAGGGAGGGAGGGAGGGGTAAGGGGGGGGCACCGGGGCTGCCGGGCCGGGGGCCGTGGGCTGTGGCGTGGCGCGGGGCCACCTGTCTGCACACTCGGAACACGAGGGTCCGGGCTGAACGCCGGGGCCCAGCTGCAGTTGAAGGACAGACTGAGCCTGGCAGGGCGTGGGGCTGTGGCTGGGGGCGGGGGAGGCGGGGGTCTAGGGGGGCGGGGACAGGAAGTGGAGGGACAGGAGGCAGGAACATCGCCTGCCCGCAGCCCTGTGAGGGACGACTCTGTAAATGAAGGGTTCAGAGACAAACAAAAGCAAAATACTGCACCTGAAACATTGTTTCACTCGCAACCCACACTGGCCCGCCCTGGGGGGCCGCCCCGGCTGGGCCGAGCAGCGTGTGGGGGCCACGCCGGGAGCACCCCCCCCCCGGGGGGTCCACTGCAGGTTGGGCCCAGCAGGGCTGAGCCGGTGCTGCCCAGGGCCGGGGCTGGCCAGGAGCAGGCGCTCTGGCCACAGAGGCTGGGGGGTGGGGGGTGGGGGGGCTCGGCCAGCTGCCTGCACTGGCCGTGGACGCGGCTGGGCCCGAGAAGGCCGGGAGCCCGGAGCCGGGCGCACTGACCTGTGTGAGGAGCCGGCCCGGCCCTGAGGCCTCCGCGTCTGCCGACGGTGGAGAAACTTGCTTTGCTTTTCGTTTAGGGGGAGGTGCTGGAGGGGTGGGTGGGTGGGGAGTGTTGGGCCACACCCCGCAGTGCTGGGGCTCAGCGCTGACTGTGTCTGGGACTCCCCGGTGGCCCAGCTCGGGGGGTGCTCTGGGGTCAGGGGTTCGAGTCGTGCGGGCTGCTGGACGTCTGCGACTGTGCTGTCAGACTCTGCCTCTCCCGTGGGGGCAAGTGCAGGCAGCCGGGAGGGCTCGCTGCCTCGGGGGGCGGGGGGAGTCAGGGAGAAACATGCCCCGGGCAGGGGCAGACTCTCGTCCCTCAAGGCCCCAGCGAGCGGGTGCCAGCGTCCAAGCTGCTGCACCCAAGCGAGGGAAGGGGGCAGCCAGCACGGGCGGGAGGGACAGGCCAGAGGCCCGGGGGCCGGCCGTGCACGCTGCTGACCTCGGGAGGTCCCGAGCACTGCGGGTGACAGGCGACAGGGCCCGCCCGGGCGCGGGCACAGGCAGGTGGCACACGCCCGCCCCACTCTGCAGCTGCCAGGAGGGCCCCTCGGGGCCGCGAGGAACCGCCCGGCACAGACCCGCAATCAGCCTGCTGGAGTGTGAACATGGCCTGGTTCCGAGATGCAGAATGCGGGGACATCGGTCCCCAGGCTCAGTGCCGCCCCCAGCGCCCCCCCAGCCCCCAGCCCCCCCCCTGCCCCCAGCCCCCGGCCTCCGGAGAGATGCCAGCAGGACGGGCAGAGGCTCTGCAGGGAAAGGAAACGACAGGGAAGAGCAGAGACCGTCGGGGGTCTGGGCACTGACCCGGCACGAGGCTGAGCCTGGTGGAGTCCCCGGTACCACATGGTCCCCTGGGCACTGCCGGGAGGGACCCCCAAACAGGAACCAGCAAAAATGAAATAACAGGGGCTGGAGCAATAGCACAGAGGGGAGGGCGTTTGCCTTGCACTCGGTCAACCCGGGTTCGATTCCCAGCATCCCATAGGGTCCCCCGAGCACTGCCAGGAGTAATTCCTGAGTGCAGAGCCAGGAGTGACCCCTGAGCATCGCCAGGTGTGACCCAAAAAGAAAAAAAAAAAAGAAATAACACACCCCACAGGTCGAATCCTGCTCGATAGAAACACAAAACTCCTGCTCAGACACCAGGGAGGCGGCGGGCGCGGGCACGAGCCGGGAGCCAGAGCCGGGCCCGGGCCGGGGCTTAATATCCAATAACTAATTAATCTAATGAATCACAGCGGCGGATGGAAGGCCAGAGACTGAGCGTCGTCAACAGATGCGGGACATCCATTACTCTCCCCATTAATAATTCAGAAAAACTTTCAGCAGATTAAAACCAACGAGAACTTCTTCCAGCGGGCCAAGGCGTCCTCGGCCCCGCCCACGGGGAGTGACCCGCTCCGGCGGACGCTGGGCGCCTCCCCTGGCGGCCGCAGGGCCAGGACGCCTCTCTCGGCGCCGGGACACCCGGGGGTGGCAGCCCGGAGTTCACAGCCGGGAACGGTCTCGGGAGGAAGCTCAGACGGCCGAGACGAAGGCCCGTCCTTGTCGCAGACGCCCCGTCGCCCGGCGGGACTGCGGGAGAGCAGCTTTAATGCGACCTGACGTTACTCGTGCTCAGGGGCCGCTCCTGACAGTGCTCGGGGCCCACGCATGGTCCAGACACACAGTCCCATGGGCAGAGAATCCTCAGGAACCCGCCCGGGTATCAGGAGACAATGCGGCCGCCCCAGGGGCTGCGGATACATAACCCACACACCAAAGCCCGGTGCTGCCGGCGCCAGGTCAAACCCGAGCCCCCGGGGCGAGGGAAGCCCTCTGCCACTGGCCACACCCACCCCGACCAAACGCATCTTCCCAGAGAGGAGTTAAGGTGTTTCTCTTGCTTGTGACAGACCCTCGTTCAACCCTCCCCCCACCCCCGCCCCCGGCACGGCCAGAGATAACCCTGAGCACAGAGCCAGGAGTCAGCCCTGAGCACCACCGGATGTGGCCCCCAAACAAAATAAGCAAATAAGCCTGTCGTGGCCCAGCAAGTGAAGCGTGGGCCCTAGCAGCGCCCCCTACAGCCCAGGGGAAACACAGGCGAGGTCAGGCACGCAGCCTTGTCCCCACCCCGCAGAGCCTGGCCCCGGCCCAGCGACGCCCAGGCATTCGGGACACCCTTCTCCCATGGTCGCTATACAGAGCCCGCCGCGGTCCGACACGTGATTGACAAGGACGCCGGACACAGAGCCCCCAGCAAGGACGCGCCTCCTGGAAGGAGCGTTTCCTCCACACCCTCTCCCGAGGAGACGGGCCGTCCGGGGCGCCGGGGCTCTCGGCCTAATGGGAAATTAGAGGCAGAGGAGGAGGAGAGGGAGGACGGGGAGGAGAGGCGGAAGAGGATAAGGAAGAAGAGGAGGGAAAGGAGGAGGGGGAGGAGGCAAAGGAGGAAGACGAGGAAGAAGAGGATGAAGAGAAAGGGGTTGTGGGAAGGAGGAGGAGTTGGAGGAGGAAGAGGAGAAGGAGGAGGAGGGGAAAGAGGAGGAGGGGAGGAGAAGGGAGAGGAGGAGGAGGAGGAGAAAAGAGGAAGAGGAGGAGGAGGAGGAGGAGGAGAAAGAAGGAGGAGGAGGAGAAAGGAGGAGGAGGAGGAGAAAGAAGGAGGAGGAGGAGAAAGGAGGAGGAGGAGGAGGAGGAGAAAGGAGGAGGAGGAGGAGAAAGGAGGAGGAGGGAGAAAGGAGGAGGAGGAGAAGGAGGGGGAGGAGGGGGAGGAGGAGGAGGGGAGGATGAGGGAGAGAAGGAGGAGGGGGAGGAGAAGGAAGAGAAGGAGGAGGAGGAGGAGGAGAAAGGAGGAGGAGGAGGGGGAGGAGGAGGAGGAGGAGGAGGAGGAGGGGAGGGGCAGGCTGTGAGCAGAGCCTCCGCCCTGGGTGCCCGCTGGCTGCAATCTGCGACACGCAGGCCGGTGCAGGGTCAAGGACAGAGCAGCTCGGGTTAGGCCGTCCCTCGGCCACAGGGTGGACGCAGCCTTGGGGCCCTGCCGTGATGGCCAGACGGGACGTGCCACCCAGCCCCATGGCACTGTCGGCTTCAGGAAGGACTTGGAGCGGCTCCGAAGGAGAAAGCCGCACACACACACACACACACACACACACACACACACACACACACCGGGCACACGGGCCTCCCGGCCCCGAGTGGAGCTTTCACCTCCTGAGAGCTGCTTGACTTGAAAGGCAAAAGGGCGTTTGGGGGATTATTTAGAAAAAGAAACGACTCGCAGAGCCTCGAAGGGCCCGGGCAGCATCTCGTTATCCCCTGCCCCTCCCCACCGCCAACGAGGTGCCCCGGCCGGGTTCAAGCTCCTGGTGTCGGTGTAATGGCCGCCCGCCACCAGCAACACGCCCTGGGATCCCGCCCAGGCTCCGCGGCACTGCCCCTCCCTCAGTGCTCGGCACAGGGGCTCAGCATCGCCGGGCTGGCCCTCCGGACGACAGGACGACTCAGCACTCGTGTCCGTCCCTGCCTCGGGGCTCCTGCTGCCTCGGAGTCTCCGGGAAAGTTGTCTGAGTCATAGGAAGCGACGGTGGGGTCGCCGGCTAAGCCCAGACACCGGGATCCAGTGGATCCACACGTGGTAGGGGGATGGGAGGTGCCCACGGCCACGTGTGGGTGCGGGGACCGGGGGCGCAGGTCCCCGGGTCCACGAGGCGCTAACATCTGTCCCCTCACACGCCAACCTGCGTTGTAACACGTTGACATTTTTAAACACTTTGAAACATAAACGTTTAGTTTCCCGGCTCGGGAAGTCGTTGTAAATCAACGCCAGAGACGGCACAGGTGGAAACAGGTGCGCGGGGAACAGAGCAAGTCACTGGGAGACACTGGAAATAAAACACTTACATGTGAAAAGCAGGTGAGGGGCTGGAGCGATAGCACAGCGGGGAGGGCGTTGGCCTTGCACGCAGCTGACCCGGGTTCGATTCCCAGCATCCCATAGGGTCCCCTGAGCACCACCAGGGGTGATTCCTGAGTGCAGAGCCAGGAGTAACCCCTGTGCATCGCCGGGTGTGACCCAAAAAGCAAAATATAAATAAATAAATAAGTTAAAAGCAGGTGAAGTAAACGGCAAAAAAAGAAGAGCAGAAACTCCTGGGCTTGACTGGGAGTCTGGAGGGAACCTTGATGAAAGAATCCCAGACAAGGAGTATCAGCTCTACAGATAAACTGTCACCTCATTGTTCGTCGATTTACTCGAGTGGGCGCCAGTAACGTCTCTACTCCTCCCAGCCCTGAGATTTTAGCAGCTTCTCCTGACTCGTCTTTCCCAAAGATTGGAGGCTCTTTCAGGGTCAGGGGAATGAGACCTATCTTACTGTTTTGGGCATTTAGAATACGCCATGGGGAGCTTGCCAGGCTCTGCCGTGCGGGCGGGACACTCTCGGTGGCTTGCCGGGCTCTCCGAGAGGGGTGTGTATATATAGCACTGTAGCACCGTCACTGTCATCCCGATGTCGTCGATTTGCTCGAACAGGCACCGTGACGTCTCCACTGTGAAACTCTCTGATTTGCTGCCCACTGTCTGCACTCCATCAAATAGGCTGTGGTGATTATGGAAAATGGGGAGGGAGCGCCTTAGAAAGGTCCGGAAAGCGGCCTGGAGCGTGGCGGCAGTTGGGTAGTGGAGGTCAGCTGCCGAGGCTGGTCCCTTGGGGTGGGGAGGGCTCTCACCGCCCCCCCTGGGGCGACCCAAGGGAGAACAGCCTGGCGCGGGGTCCCACATCTGCCGAGGAAAGCAGAGGTGGGAAGAGCGGGCCTGCGGGCCTTGCCAGTGACGGGGAGAATTGCAGAGTAGGTCACGCTGGCCGGGCCCTGAGCACCGTCAAACAGACCCACACACGGGCCCTTTCAACCTGCTCTTTCCCCAGCTACAGAGACTGACGGTGATGTAGGAGAATTGGAGATTCAAGAGAAACCAGCTTTGCACGTGTTTAAAAATGTCACTGTAACGCAGGAACCAGATGGGGGGTAGAGGGGTGAGCGCGCCCCTTCCAACGACGCGGACGCAGACACACAAAACAAGGAAACAAAACTGAGAGGTGACAAACCCCCGGCCTCTGGCCAGGAAACTCAGACCGGCAGCCAGAGGGGAGCGGGAAGAGACAGGCCGGGTGGGCCGGGGCACTTCCATGGTGGTGAAGCTGCGAGAATTTTTACATCAAAATCATAAACAGCAACAGCAACGGAACCATGTCGCAGAAACTACAGCTACTGAGCACTTTTAAAGGAATAACAGCAAGCGGGTAAGAACATAAAGAGGAGTTTGCGTATTAAACTCTGGGGGTTGCAGAGATGGAACAGGGGCTGAGACTTACCTAATAATAATAATAATAACAGTAATAATAATAGTAATAATAATAATAAAGATTAAAATGTGGCAACCGCAGTGCCCGCTGGCAAGTGGACACACCGATAGGCCGTGGCCTGTACACATGGTGGACGTCTCTGAGGCTGATTTCAAGGAAAGATGAAATTGTGAAGGTCACTGCGACTTGGGTGGAACTGAGGGCGGGGGGGGGGGGCTTGCTGAGCAACACACGGAGAAGGAGAAAGATAAACCCCGGCTGACCTCACCATCTGTGGAGTAGAGAGAGGCGGCCGGGGGGGGGGGGGGGAACAAGCGAAGAGACGGCATCAAACACCATCCAGGCCCTGACCAATTCCCACAGGGGTGGGCTGACGGCCGGCCTAGCGGTGTGGGTGGAGTGACCAGTCGGGGGACAGTGGTGGAGGGTCCCTGGGGACTTTGTTCGTGGCGAAGGTGCAGCCACTTTGCGTCGCGACCCCACGAACGTTAGCTCTCGCTCACACCCGACCGAAAGAGGAACGTGTCTGGCCTTGGCTGGCACCGATGAGGTGAAAAGTAGCTGCTACAGGAATGAAGGTGGACCCCAGAGACAGGCAGGTCCCGGTCTTGTCTCATGCCACCGCCTTGGATGGGGGCTCTGCCTCTGTGGGGGCACCCCTGGCCCTGGGGACTGCAGGAGGGCCCATGGGGTGCGGTCCCTGCCATGCTAATGGCCGGGGGCGCCCTCTGGGAGGCAAGTTCATGAGTGGGAAGAGTTACTTGTGCCATTCTGCAGGGATGTGGGGGACAGTTACCTGGCGTGGCTCTTTCGTGGGTGCCAGAGCTGGTGGAGAGAGCCATGAGTCACAGCCCGCGTCTCCCAGGAGGAGCTCAGTAAATTCAGACTCCAAAGAGAACAACTTCCTGGTCTGATGAGCCTCACACATGAAGGAGCTGGCAGAGGAACCCAGGTGTTCGGGACCCAGGGCTGAGATCTCCAAGCCTGCTTGGATCAGTACTGGGCCTCCTCCCCCCAGATCCCCTGTTTTCCAGTAGCTTGGCAGCCACACCCACAAACCGCCCCCAGTGCCCGAGTAATCCCATCAACAGCCAAGATCCAGAGACTACAAGACCAAGCTCCCAGGAGAGAGCGATACAGTATTTCCTGGAGCACCCAGCCACACTCGCAGCCACGTGACCTCTTACATTGCTGTACACACGTGTTCGGTTGTAACATACCTGCTTGTATCCTCTTATACTCGGGCTTAACCAGCTCCAGAATGAAATACAACAACAACCTCACATGCTTCCCTCTTATTGTGGTGGGAAGGTGCTCATGGGGGGGGGGGTGAATATTACCTGTAAGGAGCTACTGTGAACTACTTTATGAAAATAAAATGTATAAAAATTAGGGTCCCCCCCAAAAAAAAAGAAAACCACCTTCGAACAGTCCATCCACATGTGTTTGAAGGAAAAACAAAAGCAAGTTGGGAACCTTCCAGGGGCGGCCGTCGGCTTAGGAATTTGATTACTGGCCCTTGAGGACCGAGAAGGGGCGCTGCCCCCACCCCGGCCCCGGGGCCCCCAGGCTCCTGTCTCACGCAGAGCCTGACTCCCTCCATACCTCCCGCTGACCCCGCCGACCCCGCCCAGGTGCCCCGTCTAACTCAGAGGCAAAGGGACCCGAGGCCCCGGCTCCTTCCTGTGGTCACTCGACGGAGTGCAGGTCCCCAGGGCGTGTCCGCCGGCCTCTCGGGCCATGGCACAGACCCGGGGAAGGTTCCAGAAGGAACCACCTGGACGGGGGAGGGAAGGGGAGCCCGAGGGGGCAGCAGGACTTGCGCCCCCTCGCACAGCCCCAGGGGAGCCGAGAAACGGAAGCGGCAGAGAAACAGTCTCGCTCCAAGGAGTGAGCGAACAGGCAGCACAGGCCGCCCGAGGAGGGCTGGAGCCAGGGGCCGCCCCCCCCCCCAGCACCCCCCCAACCCCCGGCACAGCCCAGCCCCCAGCTCGCGTCCAGGGAGACTGAGGCTGCACTCGGGAGTGTCCCCTAGCCAAGACGGGACCCTGGAACAGCTTTTGATCTTCAGACCCTGCTCAGAGGCAGCCTGAGGGCCGGGAGGGAACCTGTTTGCCGGAAACTCCACTAGGAGCAGACTCGGAAACTCAGGGAGCCGGGGGGGTGGGGGGGCTGGAGCCATAGCACGGTGGGGAGGACGCTTGCCTTGCACGCGGCTGACCTGGGTTAGATTCCCAGCATCCATTATGGGCCCCTGAGCACCGCCAGGGGTAATTCCTGAGTGTGGAGCCAGGAGTGACCCCTGAGCATCGCCAGGTGTGATGACCCCCCCCCAAAATAAAATTCATGGCGCCTAGATTAAAAAATTAATTTGGAAAATGCAGCGTCATTGGCGGAGGGTGTCTGCAGGAATTCGCCCGCCCCCACCTTGCGCCGCAGCCACACACACTGACTCTCGCCACCCACGCGTGACCGAGCGTGCATGAGGCCTCACTGAGTGGGACAGTGCCCAGCTGGACTGGCGGGGGCGGACACCCACACAGGCAGCGCCAACATCTTCACGACCTCCCCCTCCCAGCACCCGCCGAACGTTTAAAGTTCAGAGCAGCCGGCACCCAGCTGAGAAAGGCCACGGCCCTCCGGGCAGCCCTGCCCTGAGCCAGACTCCGAGGTGGCGTCCGCAGCCCGCCCTGAAGGACAGCCCGGCCACGGCCTGCCGGGGCGGCTGAGGGGCTGCAAGAGGGAAACGCGGCCCGGCCAGTAAGATCAGCTCCAGGGCGTCAGCGCTCGGGGCTGGGCAGGGCCGGGATTCTCTTCATCCCAAACCAGGCCTCGTCCCGTAATGAAACACACAAACAGCCTCCCTCCCTCCCCTCCCCCCTCCCCTTCCTTTCCTCCCCTCTCCCCTCCCTCCCTCTCCTCCTCCCCTCCCTCCCTTCCCTCCTCCTCTCCTTCCCCTCCCTCCCTCTCTCTCCTCCTCCCCTCCCTCCCTCCCCCCCTCCCCTCCCCTCTCCCCTCCCTCTCTCTCCTCCTCCCCTCCCATTCTCCCCTCCTCCCCTCCTTCCCCTCCCTCCCCTCCTTCCCCTCCCTCCCCTCCTTTTCCTCCCCTCCTCCCCTCCCTCCCTCCCCTCCTCCCCTCCTTCCACTCCCCTCCTCCCCTCCTCCCCTCCCTCCCTCCCCTCCCTCTCCTTCCCTCTTCCCCTCCCTCCCTCCCCTCCTCCCCTCCCTCCTCCCTGCCTTTATTCTTCCTTTCATTTCCCCTCCTCTCTTTTTCTTTCTCTATGTCTTTATTCCTCAGTTTTTGGTCTGTTTTGTTTCAGGGCCCCACGGAACAGTGCTCAGGTCTGACTCCCGGCTCTGGGCTCAGTGCTCACCCCAAGTGGGGCTGCAGTGCTGGTAAGTGAGTCGGGCTGGCTGCATGCCAGGTGAGCACTGAGCCCCGGCTGTCACTCGGCCCTGAGAGGATCTTCCCTGGACCGTACCTCGATGGGCCAGACGGCACGTCAGCAGGGGCTGCAAGCGGTACTTCAGGCTCAGGGTCTTAACATCCTTTGCTTTGCCCCCCCACCAAAATAACAACAATAACAATGACAATAACAATAATAATAACAATAATAATAGTAATTCAAGAGAAGAAAACATGCGACTCAGACGGCAGCAGAGTGGACAGACCTCAGGGTGCGGGCAGCGGGGGAGGCTGACGCCCACCTGCCAGGGCCCCCCCTTGTTCAGGGCCGAGACAGCCCCTGACCCGCCCACCCACCCACGTGCCAGCCCACCTGCGCACCTGCCTGCTGCCGGGCCCTCGGCGGGGTCGGGTCACCCGGGCGGCGTCTCCTCTCCCCAGGCGAGTTCAAGCGACTCTGGAGAGAGACTCAAGGGCCGCGGGGAAGGCCTGACCCGTCCTGCGCTGGCCAGTGCCCTCCCGAAACCGGACCCCAGACGCGAGGTGGGTCTCCACGGGAACCAGAGTGTCCGGTTGCACCCGCCGGCCTCCGCCCCCCCCCCCCACCGAGAGCCGGGAGCGAGTCGGAGTCCTGGCTCCGGGGCCACGTCACAGGCCCCCTCCCTCCCGGGAATAACGGAGAGCCCCCAGACCCCCAGTGACCCCGGGTCACGCCAACCCACAGGGACCCCGCGTCTCACCCAGGCCAGGCCCGCGGCTGGGCTCGGGGGGGGGCCCTCAGCAACTCCCCCCTGTCCCACTTGGTGGCCGCCACACCAGCGTCTCAGGGTCCCGAGCGAGGGTCCGAGTCCCGCCTGTTCGGCAACCTGTGCTGAGGCAGGGACAGCCCTGCCAGGGGGGCCGTGGGGGGCCGGCGACGGGGCAGGGCGGGGCCAGGGGAGCCGGCATGGGGGGGGCCCGGCCCAGTGAACCAGCCACCTGGCAGAGGCGAGGAGGGTGGAGGGGGAAGCGCAGGGGTGAGGAGACAGGGCAGAGGGGCCCCTCCCCACCGAGGGCCCCGTGAGGCTGGGGTCCCGTCCCTGTCCGTCCCGAGGCTGTGCCGGGGAGTGAGCCCCGAGCACTGTGGGCAAACCAGAAACAAATGAGAAGGGGTAGAAGGCTTGAGTGTCCTTGATGCTTCGTTTCCTAGAACTTTGCAGCCCTTTGTTTCTTGCGGGGAGGGGGATGGGCCACACCCAGCAGGGCCCAGGGCTGACTCCTGGGGGCTCAGGGAGTCACGCGGGGTGCCGGGCACGGAACCAGGATCAGCCACGTGCACGGAAAGTGCCTCCGCCCTACGCCGGTCCCGACCCCAGCTCGCCACCGTTCCTGATAAAAGCCCCGAGGCCCACGGCCCACACACAACACTGCGTGGGCAAAGGCACTGGGGTCTTGCTGTCCTAAAATGTTTTGGGTGCTGCGGCTCCTGAACGGCCATGGTCCCAGGGGCACACAGACCAGTCTCGGGACCCAGCGGCCTCTGACAGAAATCCCTGATGACTTAAATACCAGGAATCCAAAACCACGCGGCCGCAATAGCAGCCATGCAGCGTCACGTGCTCTTCATTGTCAGAAACAGAAAACAAATTCTCTAACGACGCCTTTTCGGCAGATTGTTGGGGGAAATTCCAAATAATAAAGGTGGGCTTCTGTGGAAATATCGAATGTGATCAAAGTGGAGAGAGAGGAAAGAGGAAATCATCTGCCACACAGGCAGGGGGAGGGTGGGACGGGGGGATATACTGGGGTTTTCGGTGGTGGAGGGTGTGCACTGGTGAAGGGACGGGTGTTTGATCAGCGTATGACTGAGACTTAAACTGGAGGCTTTGTAACTGTTCTCACGGTGATTCAATAAATTAATAAATAAATAAATAAATAAATAAGATGTTTTACCTGCTAAGGGCCGAGGGGTGGGGAGGGAAAGTAAGTTTCTTCTAGGACAAGCAAAGAGAATTAATGATGAAACAAATCATCTGAGTCAACCTCCCTAAACACGACCCCCACGAGGGAAACCCATCCAGCCGACTGTCCAAACTCTCCCCGTCCCCGGCCCCCCTCACACGTGGGCCACCCCCACGTGGTAGCCAGTCTTGACCCAGCCTGCTGGCGGCACGGGGCTGCTCCCCGAATTTCTGTGGCCCTGGGAGCCGGGTGAGGTGGGCAGCTCCGTCCGGATGACAGAGAGGCCACCAAGGCGGCTGGGTGGAGCCGTAGCCAAGAGTCAGGGGAGAGGAAGCCCACCTCACATGCTGGGGGAAGGCGGCTG
Source organism: Sorex araneus (assembly GCF_027595985.1). NCBI lineage: Eukaryota > Metazoa > Chordata > Mammalia > Eulipotyphla > Soricidae > Sorex > Sorex araneus. The sequence goes on from NC_073303.1 coordinate 1,501,364, forward strand.
GGATGGAGAATGGGCCACTAAGTAAAGGGTGGCTGGGGGGCTCGCACGGGGTGGGAGATGCTCGCTGAGTGTGGACTGTGACCAAACACGACGGCCTTGGTGCCTGTATTGCAAACCCTGACAGCCCAAAGGAGAGAGAAAGAGGGAATGTGCCTGCCACAGATGCGGGGGGGGGGGGGGGTGGCAGGAGGGACACTGGGGACGTTGGGGACGGGGAATGGGCACTGGTGGGGGGTGGGTACTTGAACACTTTATGACTGAAACGCAATCATGAAAGCTTGTACGTCTGTAACTGCATCTCACGGTGATTCATTAAAATAAAAAATTAAAATGAAAATTTTTAAAAAAGAATCAGGGGAGAGTACAAACCCAAACATCAGGATTTTCAAAATCGAAGATTCATAAGAGATGACAGAAACATTCATAGGATCGTGCTCCTCCGCATTCTTTTCGTTCGTGAGTTTGGAACAAAGGCTCTGAGGAGGAGCAGTTGCAGGCTGTGACCCTTCACTGGGCTCTCGGGAGAGTCCAGCTGTGGCCGGGGGCGGGGACCAAGCTGGGGGGGGGGGGTGTGTGCTCAGGCCCCTTCTGAAGTAACGCCTGTGTGCTGCCCTGACGTCCCACCCAGCCCCACCCACTCACCCGCCCAGCCCGGAGACCCCCGGGCACCGAGAGAGGGAGGAGAGTCCCAGCAGGCGGCTGCCGTACCCACGCACAGTCCCAGGTGCCCACCGTGCCCAGCCACCTCCCCTCTTCACACGGCCTCTCCGGCCATGCCCAGCTCCAGGCTACACTGTTTGCTCCTCGTGTGGATCCATCTGGGCCAGCCCCGTGGGAACGGCATGGGGTGCAGCCAATAGGCAGCCATGCGTGGTATAGGCTGATGACAGGGATGGGAGTGTGCATGGATGGATGGATGATGGATGGATGGATGGATGGATGGTGGATGGATAGATGGATGGATGGATGGTGGATGGATGGATGGATGGATGGATGGATGGATGGATGGATGGGTGGATGGGTGAGTGGATGGGTGGATGGATGGTGGATGGATAGATGGATGGATGGATGGATGGTGGATGGATAGATGGATGGATGGATGGATGGTGGATGGATAGATGGATGGATGGATGGATGGGTGGATGGGTGAGTGGATGGGTGGATGGATGGATGGATGGATGGATGGATGGATGGATGGATGGATGGGTGGATGGGTGAGTGGATGGGTGGATGGATGGTGGATGGATAGATGGATGGATGGATGGATGGTGGATGGATAGATGGATGGATGGATGGATGGGTGGATGGGTGAGTGGATGGGTGGATGGATGGATGGATGATGGATGGACGGATGGTGGATGGAAGGATGGATGATGGATGGATGGTGGATGGAAGGATGGATGGATGATGGATGGATAGATGGTGGATGGGTGGATGGGTGGGTGATGGGTGGATGATGGGTGGATAGATATATGGATATGTGAATGGATGGATGATGGATGGATAGATGAACTTGTGAATGTGTGGATGGATGGATGGATGGATGGATAGATGGTGGGTGTGTGCATGGATGGATGCATGGATAGTGGATAAATGGATGAATGTGTGGATGGATGTGTGGATAAGAGGATAGATGGATGTGTGGCTGGTGGCTGGTGGATGGGTGAATGGGTGGGTGGATGGATGGATGGTGGATGGGTGGATGATGGGTGGATGAATGATGGATGGATGGATAGATGATGGATGGATGGTGGATGGGTGGGTTATGGGTGGATGGTGGGTGGGTGGATATGTGGATATGTGAATGTGTGAATGGATGGATGGATGGATGGTGGGTGTGTGGATGGGTGGATATGTGGATAGTGAATAAATGGATGGATGTGTGGATGGTGGCTGGGTGATGAGGGGGTGACTGTGTGGACGGCTGAAACCAGACAGTCCACAGAAGGATCCCCCTTCCCTGTGGTACTGGTTTGGTAACTGGGCCACATGCACCCCTGGCTGTAGTGCTCGAGCCCAGCTGGCGCTCCCCAGGGTCCTGCACTCTAGTTGCAGTGCTCACGCCTGGCTGTGGTGTGGCCCTGCTTTCCCGGGCCCAGAGGGCAGAGCTGTTGGGACCCGCCCGGCAGAGTGAGCTCCACCAGGGGCCGACCTGCGACCTGCCACTGGCAAGGCAGGTGCTCGAGCCGCTGAGCCCCGGAGGGAAGGGACAGCTGACACACTGCCAATAAGTGACAGGCCAGACGCGCGCACACACACACACACACACACACACACACGCACATGCACACATGCACACACACACACGCACAAACACGCACACACACACACACGACAGGGAAGCTGGGCGCTGCGCCCGTGTTCACGTGGCGTGTGATCAGTCCGACTGCGTTTGTGTGCGTGTTATCTGTAAACACATACACGCGTGTTATCAGGAGCAACACTGGACTCCATCAATATGTAAAGTGCCGATATTAAAGCCCGCGTCGCCTCGGGCCGAGGAATGCGGCTCTGCTCCTCGGCTCCCTGCCTGCAGGGGCGAGGCAGCGGGCTGGCCGCGGGGCCTTGCTGCGTGCTGAGCAGCTGCGTCCTTCCCACACGGGAAGCCTTCCTGCGCTCCTAATTGGGCATGAAATCTGACTCCAGCACAAGCCGCGTGGAGCGGCCAGCACAGCAGCTGCCCACGGTCCGGAGGGCAGGGGGGCGGGGGGCGGGCGGCGTCCTGGCAGCTGCAGCCCCGACAGCGGCTCGCCGAAGGGGGCTGCCCCGGGGGCCCGTGAAGCCGCCCTTTCTGTCTCCATTTTATGCTCCTCCGGCTCCATCTGGCTCCCCCCCGCCCGCCTCCCGCGACTCACCCAAGGCCCAGCGCGTCCCCGAGAGCCGAGCCTGGCGCCCACGGTCACAGCTCCGGCCGGGGGCTCCCGGCGTGGCCGGCTCTGGCATCTCACGGGCACCTGCCCCGCCGGCCCCTGGCCTCCGCCCTGGCGCCCAGGACGGGCTGGAACTGGCTCTGCCACGCGGACTCATGGTTGGGGACCTCGGGGGCTCCCGAGAGAACGAGCCCCGGGGCCCGGGTGGCGACGACACTGCCCCGTCCAGCTGCGGCCACTGTCTGTCCCGTCCAGCCCCGCCAGGCACCTGACAGGCTCCGGGGCTAGAGACCAGGCGGAACCAGGCTCCGTCCACGAGGCGCCCTCCACAGTGGTGCTGGGCTCAGTCCCCTCTGCTTTGTCCTCCTGCGCCCCTTTGTCCCCTCCCTTTCCTGGGCTGCGGTGGCTCGGGGCCACCTCCATGCCTGGCGCGATGCAACGCCTGCTCCCTGGACCCCGGGAGAGGAAACTGGCCCACGTGTATTCTGTGGCGGGGGGGCGGCAGGGGGCGGGGGGGGCACCCAGCCCAACGTGCTTTGCCCAAGGATCGCCCCGACGGAGGCGGGGGGCCGCCAGCCGCCCTCTCGCTGTGAATCCAAATTATTGACTCCTATTCCCTTCTGATCACTAATTAGAGTTAATGCAACTTAATGGCCCCAGCGTCCCTCAGAACTAACGACGCGTCAGGAGCCGGACCCCCGCAGGAGCTGCCCGCGGAGCTGGGGACAGGCTCGCTGGCGGGGGGGGCAGGGGGAGGCTCTGCTGCTTAGCTGCAGCGTCCCGGCGAGCACGGTGCCTCCTGCATCCAGTGCATCCACGCGAGCACTGGCGAGCTGGTGCAGCCGCGACCCGCAGGGGCTGGGGGGGGGCCAGGAAGCTGCACCCCAGCGTCGCCGGGAAGGGCTGAGTCTGTGTGCGGGAAACGGGCCGGCCCGCGCTGCCCTGCGCAGGCCCCCGGTCTCTGCCAGGCTCCCTGCGGAGGCAGCACGGCAGGCCCGCGTGTCCCCAGACACGGCTGCTCGGGCTCCGGGCACGTTCCTGCTGGGCCTCACCCCTGCAGCCCAGCCCAGGCCAGCGAAGGGTCCCTGAGCCGGCCCGAGCCGCCACCCCTCCAGTCCAGGTGCCGACCCAGCACGCGGAGGAAGAGAAGCACCGAGATTCCTCCCTCCCCTGGGCCTGCAGGAGAAGCGTCCGCCTCTGGGCCGCCCCCCAGCCCCTGCCCAGCTGGCGGCCGTCCACCCCGGGCCCCAGCAGGACCCACTGGGGCCGCCCACGCGCGGGGACTGAGACGCAGCCTCAGGACCTTCTTAGCACGTCCTATGCCAGCTCAGCGGGTGCTGGCGGCCCTGGAGCCCTGGTGGCACCGCCATGACCGCTGGACCCTGCCCGGCCGGGCTACGGAGAGGACACGGCCTGGTCGGGCCGGCACAGGCCCGGAGGGAGTGCGGCTTGCAGGGGCCGTGAGCTCGCAACACCCGTCCCGGGCAAACGGCCTTGGCCGGAGCCTGGTGCTCACCAACCCCGGCCCGGCTCCGCCCCCCGCACCCGGGGAGGGGGCAGCAGCCCTGGGAAATCCAGGACCCCCCCACCCCCGCTCTTCCGGCGGGTCCCGCCGTCGTTCCCGGCCCGACAGTGGCGCGGGGCTGGCAGCCTATTATTTCGTCAGTTTTCTCATTTAGCAAAGCAGCTTCAATTTATTAAGCGCGAGGAGTGCGCATGAATCAATACGTTTCATTGGGCAATGTGTCATTTGTTAATCGGATATTGATGAGATTATTGACGCCCAGCTAATTAATCTCCAGCCCGGTGCTCGGCTTCATCTGTTCCCTTAATTATGCCCTTCATCTTAGTCTGCGGCCGCGGCGGCCGCGGCGCCCGGCGGACAGTGAGTGAGGTGGGCTGTCAGGGCCGCCGTCCCCGCATTTACAATCCCCTGGCAGGGAAATTATTTTCTGAGTTGTAAATAGGTATCAAAGAGATATTTAATAACGTTTGGCAGCACATTGATATTGATTGGTGCGGCCGGCGTGCAGCCCCGCCGCCCGAGCCGCGGCCGCGGAAGGAGCCCCCAAGAAGGGGCGTCGGCCCCCTCGGGCCAGCCTGTGCGGGCTCCGGGACTTCCCGGGACCCCGACCTGCGACCAGACACCTTCGGCTTCAACCCTCCGTGGCTCCTTCCTTGGCACCCCAGGAGGGAGAAAGCCCCGCTTCTCTGGCGGAATTCCTGTACCGGGGTCATCCCACTGGCGTCAGGGGGCCCAGGGCCTCTCCCCAGAAAGGCCGCGTGGTACCGGGGGCCCAGCCCAGGGGCCTCACACAAGGGACAGCAAGTGCCACACCCCTTGAGTCTCACCCCATGTGTTTACTTTTGTTTTGTTTTGTTGTTTTTGCTTTTTGGGTCACACCCGGCAGTGCTCAGGGGTGACTCCTGGCTCATGCACTCAGGAGCTACTCCTGGCAGTGCTCAGGGGACCAGATGGGATGCCGGATATTGAACCCGAGTCGGCCGCATACAAGGCAAATGCCCTCCCCGCTGTGCTATCGCTCCAGCCCCGCTCGTTTATTTTTACTAATTCAGGGGCAATTGAGAGAGAGCGACGGCTCTCTTCACATCCAAGTCCCTGGGGCCAACAGCCAGACCCCCGATCTGACACGGCCCTTCCCATCCCACCTGGACCTCTGAGCCTAGGGGGAGCCAGTTTCATGGTTGAATGCGTGAGGGTTGCTCTGAGCCCCTATTTATGTGGCTGAAAACAGGGCAAAGCCTCTTGCTGTAACGCGCAGAACCCACGGACCCCGAAGGTGACACGTGGGCACGCAGGTCTGCCGCGGCCGCCCCTGTGAGCCTTGCTGTCGTGTGGATAATCCCGCCCCTGTGAGCCTTGCTGTCGTGTGGATAATCCCCAGGAGTTCCGAGGCTCCTGCGAGCCCTTGTGAAGGGTGGATGAACGTGTGGCCGTTGGCTCGCCGCCCCCGTCCCTTTTCCTCTCTCCCACAAGCTCACTCGGCATCTCTGCAGCAGACGGAGCAGTGGGTGTCGTGGACAAGCCTTCGACGCGCTGCCTCACCCCGGCACGTCCCTGGCCTCCGAGAGGGGGAGGAGTCCCCACGGCGCAAACCTAAGAGCGTCACTTTCCAGGAAGGACAGTGCATAGGGGGCACAGGCCAGCCGCAGTTACTCCTGTGCTCCGGGGGGTCCTCAGGCCACCCGACCCAGGGGTCACCCGAAGCCTGCAAGCTCAGTCCCTCCCTCCTGAGTCTGACAGTCTCCGAGCAGACTCCAAGTTTCCACGCTGACGCGAGACAAAGCAGCATGCACGGACCAGAAGACCCGGCCTCCCCCGAGAGGCAGCCTGGGGGGGCTTCCCTCCCGCTCTGGGGACCCCTCCGGGCAACCCGTCCCCTCCACACGCGCCTGGGGGAGCCGTCCCTCTGGGGCGCAGAGCCTGCTCCTCACAGGGTTGGAACGGCAGCGCCTGCCCCCCTCGGGGAGGCTGACAGGACACGGCCGAGACGGAGGCTACTCCATGCTCCCGGCCAGCGCCAGCCTTCCTCCTTCCCCCTCATCGCTCCTTCTACCTACGCCTCCCTCGCCGGACCGCTGTGACCGGCGGAGTCTGGAGGAGACTCGTGCGAGGCAGCCACGAGGCCGGGTCTGCTCAGCCACCCTGATGCCGCCGGCCAAGGCTGACCTCAACAGAGAGACTGGCACAGCTGCTGTCTCTCAAGACCTCCCCACGTCTCCGTGGCCAAAGCATCTCTGGGAAGGCTCTGTAAGACCCTGCGTCAGAGGTCTGGAACCCGAACCTGCCATTGCACCGAGCTGGCTGCATTCAGGAGATACACGGGGGAGGAGGGGGGAGACTCCATCTAAGAGTGACGGTTGGGCCCGAATCTAGTCCAAGTGGCAAAAGGCATTTCAGTTTGCCAGGACAGAGGAATAACATCGCTGCATGTTACAATCCGCGCACGCAGCTAAGTCAAGAGAGACTGAGTCCAAGTCACAGAGCCAAGGGTCCAGTGGGTCTCACCAGCAGCGCCACTTCCTGGCATCTACCCCCAGAAAGCGGAAATGATGATTTTGGGAAGATACCTGCACACCTGTGTCCCATCACAGCTCTTCGTGCAAGAGGCAGAAGATGGAAACCGTCCAAATATTCATCCCAGGAGCGAATAAAGAAGCTCCATCCACACAACGGAATATTAGGCACCCACGGGAAATAGGAATCACGCAACGTGCGACAACTCGGATGGGACTGGAGGTGTCGTGTTAAGTGACTCAGAAGGAGGGCACATACTGAGTGATCACACCTGTCTGTGAGTGAGGAAGGAGTGGAAGGTATCACGTGCCCAGTGTCGCCGAGACAAGGATACCAGGGAAGGGCCGTGTGCGGAGGAAGAGAAAGAGGAGCAGTGGTGACTCAAGGGGCCTGCGACACGTTGGTGCTGTAGTGACAAGTAAGTGTACATCAAGGGCATACGCACCAACACTAGTGTAAACATGGGACCAAACCCTAAGGATTAAATGCTTATAATGGGCTCGCCAAGGAGGCAGGCTGGGGACCGAAGGGACATCTGTGGAGAGAAACTGACATTCGTTGGTGGTGGGTTCAGGATTGGAATATTTTACCCCTGAAACTCTATGATGAGTCGCATTCCTAGACCTATGTTAGAATGTTCCAATAAAAATAGTTTGGGTCAGATGCCTCGAAGAGTCTATTGTCAGTCCACTTCGTTCAGGGATTCAAATATGCAATTAGCTATTCAGTCTTCTATCTAGTCTTACCCACGTAAGAGCAGTGTAAGAAACACACGCGTGTTAATATGAAGTTGGTCGTTGCTTCACAGACACGACCTGATGGGGAAAGGCCTCCAGAATTCTTAAAGCTTAAATACGTCATGAACGAAACTTGGGCGTCTCCTTCTCTGACAAAGGGCGGGGCTGAAGCTATTGACCAGTCCTCGGCGGCAAGTGAAGAACGGCAGGATTTACTCCGATAACCTAATCCACAGCTTAATATTTGATAGAAACAAAGTATAAATCATAATGTACTTTGACATTTCTAGTAAACACACTTTTTTAAAAATACAATAACTGTCGCCGCCGGAGATGACCCGGAGCCGCTGCACGAGAAGCAGACCCTCCACGCCTAAAGACTGTGACCCTGAGGCCTCCTAACCCATTTTGGCACCAGAGCGGATTCTTGCAGCCATGCATTTTGACTGTGAACTGAGCTAAAATATTAGAAACCCAAAACTCAAAGTCTTCACTCTCAACAATGAAGGGAAATTATTAGATGATGCCTATTCAGCAGGCCTGATTGTTGGGGAAAATTTCCAATCAATAATAGTGAGTTCTGTGTGGAAATATGGAATGTACTCAAAGTTTATAGAGAATAAAGGGAATATCATTAGCTACTTAGATGGGGGTGGGGTGGGAGGGGGTATTTTGGGGTTCTTGGTGGTGGAACATGTGCACTGGTGAAGGGATGGGGGTTTAATCAGTATTTGACTGTGACTTAAACCTGAAAGCTTTGTAATTTTTTTTCATTCTTTTTTTCACGGTGATTCAATAAAATATTTCTTAAAAAAATAATAAAATAAAATACAATAACTGTCACTGTCATTCCGTTGCTCATCGATTTGCTCGAGCAGGCACCAGTAATGTCTCATTGTGAGACTTGTTGTTACTGTTTTTGGCATATCAAATTTGCCACGGGGAGCTTGCCAGGCTCTGCCGTGTGGGCGGGATACTCTTGGTAGCTTGCCGGGCTCTCCAAGAGGGATGGAGGAATCAAACCTGAGTTGGCCACATGTAAGGCAAAGTCCCTACCCGCTGTGCTATGTCTCCAGCCCAAAATACACTAATACAGTCAAAATTTTTTAATTTCAAAAATACTGTCATTTCATCATGTAATAAATTTTAATTACGAGCTAGCTAGTGAACGTTCTTATTCTTTGCAAAATATCCAAACTTCAGTGTTGTACACTTGTGTACATCCTAGTTCTTGTGAAAACTACTTAAGCTACTGCTACACATTATCTAATTTATAGTTGAAAAAGGAGATACACTTTATAGCTGTCTTGTTCCTAGCACAGTTAAGATATTTCTAGCGTATGAACCAGCTACCCCAAACACTCTTTTCATGTAGCACTTGTGTTGACATTAGCCTAACTGGTTTAGTGTCTCTCTTTTGAAAGAACTTACTTCAATGCCAAAGTATATAGATTTCAAAATTACACCTCCCCAATGGAGGAATATGCCAGGACCCTTGAGTCAGCTCAGCATGTTGACATGGAATTCAAACAGTTTGCAAAGAAAACTTGTGGGAAATTGTTCCCTTAATAAAAACCCAAAGGTCGGGATAGTCGCCTGGGTGAAACCGATTTAGCTGAGACAGTGAAGACTGCAAATATGGGGGCTGGAGCCATAGCACAGCGGGGAGGGCGTTTGCCTTGCAGGTGGCTGACCTGGGTTCGATTCCCAGCATCCCATAGGGTCCCCCGAGCACCACCAGGAGTGATTCCTGAGTGCAGAGCCGGGAGTCACCCCTGAGCATTGCCGGGTGTGACCCAAAAAGACACAAATAACTAAAGACAGCAAATGTGCATCCTCGCAGGAAGTGGTCCTCTTAGCCTAGGACAGGAAGTGTGTCCGGCTTCCCTGCTGCCCGGTAGAGGTGGGTGCTGGGATTCCGTCTCCCTGTGGCCACGGCTCCGTAAATGCCCCAGCCCTGCTCTTAACATGTGTGCTCACCGCCCTTAAGGTACCGTTGGCGGCGGCACGCCTGCCAAGGAGCCAGGGGAGGGGAGGAAGAATTTTGTCCAGTAAATGACCGGACTGTCCCCTGGCAGGCCGTTGGGGCTAGTTCTCCTCTGGCCTGTCACTGTCTCGTCCTTTGACACTCCCCTGCTGAACAGAGGTCAAAGGGGCCAACCCAGCTGGCCTGATCGTGGTGAACTCCATCAGACTAAATGTGTCGCTGTCGACAGAGCAATCTTCAGGTTTCTGTGGCGCGAGGAGTCACACGATGCCATTGAAATTTCACTTGGAAAAATTTGTGGATTGCTATTGTTAGAAAATCTTTATTTTTGATCACGCAGTCATTATCATTGATTTCATCATGCATTCTTGTTCCTCCCACCAAAGTCAAATATGTCCCCCCACTTCTTCGGAGATTCCAAGTTGGACTCATTTAGTGTGGTATGTGCTGTTGGGTGACAAATCGTAAATCTAATTGCTACTTTTCCTTTGCTCACTGGCTCTTTCCGCTGCCTTCCCCGTGTTGCAGTTAGCAGTGTAGAAATCTGTTTTAAAAATCTACATCCCCATTAATCAGCACTGGCAAGACCACGGGACCAACCACAATTTTTGTCTCCTGTTGAATTCAGTAGTTCCTTATGCGGGTGAGATTTGTGGCATTTATAAATGCATATGGAGAGATTCTAATAGCTGGATCAGGACATTTTTCATAGACCCTATTTCAGAAAAACGCTGCAGCAGAAATCGGTTCAATATGTAGCGCACAGCAGAACAATGAAATAAGGGAGATCCGGTCTCACTTCAGAACCCCAGTGAGACTGGGGTTTCGACCCAATGGAGTGAATGCTATAGGACACCTAAAATTTAATTTTTATAGCTTGGTGGATTTCTTTCATAGATAAGGGATTCAAAAATGTTTCTATCTGTTCAACTTTCTAGGTCATGACTTATCTACATTCCAGTATAGATTTGGAAGTCCTTTGAAGACAAAAGGCAGTGAATTGTTTCAAGAGTCCTGCCTCAGTATCTCTGAGGTCACCTGGGGCATAACATGGCTCTTGAATTCATTTAAATATTAAATAAGTTGATTTTTTTATGTTGTTAGTAAAGTCTTGAATTTGAAAGTGTCCATTCTTTAAGAATCACTTGATAGCCTAATGAAAGCTCTTTTATTTTGTACAAGTTTTTGTTGGCATAATTTAATTTTATCCTCATGATCTACTAACAAAATTTTTATAACTAAATTAAATTTCTTTTCAATGAAGTGTGTGTCCCAGAATCCTAGCTGCTTAGTGAAGATCACACAGTCGTAGGAGCACAGTGACTGCGGGAAGCCAACTGCAGGTCATTTCTGACACTTGCTTCCCAGTGTTTCATTCCATCGATTCTTACGGAATTAGAAGGAACTTTTTACTAAATCCACTGTGCAATTCTGGAAAACGTCTCCTCAGTTGCAAACAATCCAGCTTCTCCAACTGGTCCCGCGCTACTGCTGCAGGAAATAGAATCACCCTGCTTGGTCGAATTTAGGACCCCCGAGACAGAGTCTTCCTCCAAAGACGGCGCCAGTCCTGCCCCGTCTGGGTGTGTGTTCTGCTCTGGACCCGTAGTTGCGAGTCTGCGGCTGCACGCGCGTGGCTCACCACGGCACTGCACCCTGGGTTCTGCGCCCGTAGTTCTCCCTCTGTATTTCCGCATTCCTGCCTTCCCATCTGTCGTGCTGCCTCTGTGGTTTTCCACTCGTGGCTCTGCATCTGTGGCTCTACACCCCTGGTCTCCGGTCTGCGCCCACGCCATGCCCTCGCTTTGAATTTTAAAAGGTGCTTACTGCCTACCGGCCACCTGCCATAGCACAGCGGGGAGGGCGTTTGCCTTGCATGCGGCCAACCCGGGTCCAATTTCTCTGTCCCTCTCGGAGAGCCCGGCAAGCTACCGAGAGTATCTCACCCACACGGCAGAGCCTGGCAAGCTCCTCGTGGCGTATTCGACATGCCAAAAACAGTAACAACAAGTCTCACACTGGAGACGTTACTGGTGTCCCCTCGAGCAAATCGATGACCAACGGGACGACAGTGCTCCAGTGCTAACAGTGCACTAAAGTATGAGTGGTCCGTGCAGTTGCTAGGTATGATTTACAGCATTTTCACTTCCGTCTGTGCTGCTTTCGGAATGCACCAACACGTACATACCAACGTTCTTGGGTGAACAGGGCAAAGTGTCAACTTGCACCTCTGATATCATAGTGGCTCTTTGGAGTCCCGTGACGCTACAGGCCAGTGACGTGCTCTGAGAGACACTCCCCACCCCTCGCCCCTGCACCAACGTTTACTGCCCGCCACACCCCCGCTGGCCAGAGCCAAGTGCACAGAAGGCAGAAGCACGTCGCTGAAGGCGGCCGGAGTGAGGACAGGGCACGTTCCAGTCCTGTGCCCGGGACCAGTCAGGCCACGACAAATCCCTGCGCTCCAAGGCTCCGTTCGTGCAGAACTGGGTGAACTGACAGGAGCACGGGGGTCAATGCCTCACCACGAACCCCGGTGTTTGCTTAACCAACCTCCAAACAAGCAGGGTGGTTGTTGTTCCTATTGTTATTCTGAAATATTTCCATTCTGCATCTAATGTGTGTGTCTAAGAGCAGAGAGCACTGGCTTCAGAAGCCGTAGACCCTGAGCAGAACAGCGGTCCCGGCTGCTCTGATTTCCCCACGTCTTCAGCGCTCGTAGAAAACGCCAGGTCTTGGGGCCGGAGCGATAGCACAGCGGGGAGGGCATTCGCCTTGCACGTGGCCGAGCCGGGTTCGATCCCCGGCATCCCATATGGTCCCCAAGCACCGCCAGGAGTAATTCCTGAGTGCAAAGCCAGGAGTAACCCCTGAGCATCGCTGGGTGTGACCCAAAAAGCAAAAAAAGAGAAAAGAAAACGCCAGGTCTTGGGGCCGGAGCGATATACCTCGGGGAGGGCATTTGCCTTGTGTGCAGCTGACCTGGGTTTAATCCCCGGCATCCCATCGGGTCCCCCTGATGCCGCCAGGAGTAGTTCCTGAGTGCTGAGACAGGAAAGAAACCCAGAGCATCACCAGGTATGGCCCAACAAAGCCAAAAATAAGAAAACTCCCGGTCTTGATGTTACCAGCAAATGGGGCCCTGGGATGCCACTGCCCTCTGGGGACGTCTCCAAGCAAGGGAGGAGGAATCCGTTCACAGTGTAAGCCCAGCGTCCGGCCCAGCGTCCCCTCCTCAATCCAGAGGGCAGCCCGGACGACACCCCTAAGCCCTCGGTCTAGCGTGGCTCACAAGGCCTTGCTGATCCAATCAAGGACGTCGATGTATTTGTATTTGTGTGCTGGAATTCTGAAGAATATTCATGCATTCAAAATTCATATAACACTTCAGTGTAGAAATGATGTGAACTGTCGGCTTAAAGTCATCGTGGGGATCAGAGAACACGACTGTAAAAAATAAGCTCCAGAGCAAGTTAAGTCCTGGAATCTGGCCTCAACAATCGTACCATCACTGCAAGTCAGCCAGAGTCCTCGGCTGACCTTGACTGTGTGTTGTTACAGAACTCAAGCCACCCTTGCTTCCTCCGTTTCTGCCGTCTCAGCTCCGTGGGAGCATCAGAGGAGTTACGGGCGCCGGGAGAAAGGTCCAGGGCCAAGTCGCTGGCCTTGCGCTGGGCAGACCTTAATTCTCCCCCAGCCCTGCACAGGGTCCCCAAGTCCTGCCAGGAGTGAGTACTGAGCAGTGCTGGGCCCACCCCACCCCCAACACACACACACACACACACACACACACACGGACAGTCCTGCACACATGACTACTATTTTTCAGATAATTAGATAATTGGCGGTGCCTTTTTAATTATGCTTTAAAGTGTACAAAGGCTTGATATTATTATTCATGGAACTGATAACTTGATCCAGACTGAGTCGGGTCCTCAGGGACACGGGAAAGATGCAAGAAGAGAAGATAATGACAGCGTGTCTTGGAGGAACACTGTCCACTTTCACCCCAATTCAGGGGCTGCCAATCAGTGTGCCTGTAGCTGTCAGCCTGAGGAACTGCACCCCGGGGGCCTGCGGGCCACGCGTTCGGCTCAGCCCCGGCTTTCTGGGGGCTCTCACTCGCCTCCCGAGATGACATGGAAGCGTGGGGACGCGGAGGGCAGCGGAGGGCACTCGAGGGCCTGAGCTCCACCTCCCCAAAACCCACCCTCCCCGAGGCCCCGAGCCCTCCCAAGCCCAGGCCCCGTCGGAACGTCTGGGAGGAGGAACGTCCAGGATGGAGCACGGGCAGGAAGCCGTGGGCTGTGAGCTGCCGCCAGAAGGCGTCGGGGAGAAGGGGCCGGAGGGCAGTTCCCGGGCAGACCCAGCTCCGTCCCGCGGAGGACGCCCGTGGGCGCGTGCCAGCTTCCCGGAGCGGGGGCAGGGCCCGGGCCCCGTCAGGGCCTCATTTCCTCCCTAATTCATTTGATGGCCTGTGTGGATGGGAGCGCGAATGGCGTGTTTTGAGATCTGATGTGTTTAGCCCAGGGATAATGTAAATCCTGGAATTTAAAGCTGCGACTCTAACGATCTGAGTAATGGCACGGGCGATTTACACGAGCCCGAGTTAATGCCCGCTCTAGCTTGTGTCCTCCGTCCCTCTGACTAGACCGTGAAAAGCACACTCGGAGAAGAGTCCTCCAAGGAACAATTGTTTATATATATATATATATTACAGATATCCGTGATGGACACTCGACTCCCGTCTGCCCCCGGCCCCCGCGGCCCCACTTGTGTGTGCCCCGCATGAACACCGCCCGTGCCTCCTCCGTCCTCTCGGCTCAACCTCAGGAAGTAGTTTTCCATTTTACATTTTCTTAATTCTAATTAAACAAATCTTAATCTTGACTTTAATGGTTGCAATTATGATACTTCATTATGTTCAATGTGAGTTGCAACATAAGAATAAATTGTATAAACAGTTTAGCTGCAATTGTGGGGCGTCTCACTGTACATTACTCATTAACAAGATGTGGGTAGCAGCAATTAGAACATTTCCTCCTGATGTCCTCATTTATTGAGTCACAGCGGCAAGCCCCGCGCACGCCGCTCGCTGCCCGAGGAGCGCGGGGCGGGCGGGAGCCGGGCGGCCTCCAGCCCGCAGCGGGCCCGATCGATGATCGCGCATTAGCTCGGAGCCTCGGAGCCCGGCGCTGAAGGTCACTGTCGCCATCAGGCTCACTGTAGGGTATGAAAATCATTTCACAAACTGTGAACAGAAACAACACAACTTGCTTTGCAGTTTGATTATTGTTTATAGATACAGCAAGCCAAGAATTAAAGCATAGCCTTGGGGCAGCGTAATTATTTACAGCTGAGGACTGATATCATTATTAGCGTTCTCCTAATTGCTTGAAGTTATATCAATGTTAGTTGATTTAACACATTTTTTATAACACGCATGGAAATTGCTTTCTCTGCATATGGGGTGTCAGGGTAACTGGTGGATGGGTTCCTAATTTATCAAGGGTTTTTTTTTTCTTCCTCTTCTTCTTTTAATTGTTCATTTTTCTTTGAAAGAAGATTTCCCCTTGGCCATAGTAGGGAGGGGATTTGACGCTAAGCTTCCATTTATCTGCTGCATCTCAATGCTAACAGTACTGGCATGGTTTTGTTTCATTTTCATTTAAAGCTGAATCCATAAAAGCCACACCACCATCTTCATTAAAAATCGAATTAAGCCTTTCTCTAGGTGGCCGGGCTTATCTCTCCCTCTCGGTTGCAGAGCCTGATCTGTGTTCAACGGAACGGGTCCAGCACGGAGTCACGTGACCCAGAGACTTTCCTCGTCTTGACATCCTGAAAATTCATCTATTGCCAAAAAAACCAAAAAATCTCAACATCCAAATGTGCGTGTCACATCTGAGAGACAGGCAGGAGGGAAGCGAGGCTGGTTCCGCGGCTCGGCACAGAGGAACAGCGTTGGCAGAGCCAGGAAGGGGACAGGAGAGGGCCAGAGTTCGGGGCTGGCGCTGCCGGGGGAGATTCTGGTTCATCCCTCTCAGGGGGCGCCGCGAGTGTTCTCCTCTCCGCTGCCTCTAGGTGGCGACACTTGAGCCGTTTCTCCTTGACCTGACCTTGGCGTGGTGCGGGCGGCCGCGGGCAGCTCTGAACCACGCCAGCTGCAAAGCCCTTCCGCCAAGACTGGAACAGCGTGAGCGACCCAGTGGCCGAGTGGACGCACACAGCTGTGACCCTCTGGGGCGGAAGGAGCAAGGTCAGCGGCCGAGCTCACTGCACAAGGAGACGCGGGCACCCCTGGAGGCCTGGGAAATAGGGGAGACACGTCTGCTGGAAATAGGAAACTGGGCGTGACGGAGTGATAGCACAGCGGGGAGGGCGTTTGCCTTGCACGCGGCAGACCCGGGTTCAATCCTCAGCATCCCATAGGGTCCCCCGAGCACCGCCAGGAGCAATTTCTCAGTGCAGAGGCAGGAGTCACCCCTGAGCATTGCGGGGTGTGACCCAAAAATAAATAAATAAATAAATAAATAAATAAATAAAACTGGGGCAAAGCGTCAATGTATTTTTTTAAAAACTGAGAAGCAACACTTGCAGAGAATAGTCTAGAACCCTCGTTCCACCACGCAGTTGCATGCCCCAAGAAATGGTGCTTCCTTATCAAACCCACAGTTAATGAACTTTATAGGCTCATACGAATCCCAATTTCCCACTTTCCCACTCTGCTTCCCTGCAGTCCAGCGAGCGCGTCTCGGGCCGGCTGGGGTGTGCAGCTATGGGGACCCCTCCCGGGGCCAGCAGGGGGCCAGCCGATGTCCCCTCCCACCGCCAGGCCCTGCAGGAGCCCCCCCAAGGCCATCTCTCTGAGCCCCTTGGCTCAGACGGGAGAGCAAAGACCCGGGGCTTTGGTCCGGGCCGGGGCGGCCCCGTGCTCTCCCGTGAAACCTAAGCCGGGCTCGTTAACCTGCTAAAAGTTACCACATTACTTGACACTCGAGAACCTGTGGCAGGCACATATGGTAGAAATATCCCAGAGGAACCTACCGGCAATTTTGTTGTATCAAAGAGAAGATTATTTCCCTGTTCTCTGCACTTTATGGGTTATTAGCAAAATTCTCCTTGCTGCCTGGGAGACAGAGGACTTGAAAGCATTGTTCCATGTTCCTCACGTGTCAGCCTCCGTGGGGCAAGGCACAGGCTGACCCCGAGCCTGGGAACCGGCCCGGGTCCCGGCTCCTGGGCCGGAGTTGAGCGCTGAGTCCTGTTTCGTCCGCGTGCACCCGCACCCCGAGGCTGAGACGCCCTCTGGGAAGGCACCGCCCCCCCCCCCCCCGCCCTGCTCCCCTGAAGGCCATCGACTCCCACACGCTGGGCTCCCCCCGACACGTCATTTTTTGTTTTTATGTCCCGCTCTCGCCTTGCTCAGCACACACTGCCGGGAAGCCGTCCAGGTTTGTTCAGTGGAAAAATAAGTCAGAGCAGCGAGGCAGCTCCGCAGCCGCCTTCCAGGAAGGATTCAATTACTCTCCGCTCAAGGACACGGCCCCGGCTTCCCCGCGCGCGGGCCGGCCCAGGGGCTCTGCTTGCTCCTTGGGTTCGGAGCACGCGCTGGTTTCTGGTTTACCGAGGGTTCTCGCCCCTGTGTCACGGCCCAGCGGCAGGGCAAGTGAGCGGGTCCCCACTGACCCCGAGGGAGCGTGTGGCTCCGAGAGCTTCACCGCCTCCGATTCTTCTGTAAAACGGCTGAGGGAGGAAAGTATCTCAGGGCCGGGGAGATGGGGCAGTGGTTAATGCCCACACGGCAAGCAACGGACCCTGGTTCGACCCCCTGCACTGCTGATGGCCCCCCGAGCACTGCCAGGAGTCAGGAAGGGAGAGCTTTGAATGGCAACAATGACACAACGGTGACGGAGGGACTTGGAAGCCCCCTCTCGGGCCCCACCGTTCCTACAAAGGAAGCCGCAGTTACAGGAACCAAGATCAAGGACCCCGCAGCCCCTGACACAGACTCCCGTTCCCCACGCCCATGGGCGGGGCTGGAGAGTAGGACGGGGCGAAAAGCCACCACCGCCACCACCCAGGGTGCCCCAAACACTGCCGGACGCTCTGCACTGCGCTGTTTGCAGCGTGGGCTGCAGAAGGGGCGAGGGGTAAACGTGTGCGGGCCCTGGGGTCGGGGCGGTGAAGCCCCCGAGAGCTGAGACTCGAGATAGTCAGAGCGAGCGTCCGAGAGGGAAGGGAAAAGCCAGGCAGGGCTCGGGCCTGGGTGACACCGTCACTTCCTCTCTCTCCGGGGCTTGGGGTCCCAGGCCCAGGGCCCCTCCCAGCTCAGTGCTCGAGGGGCCGCCCCGGGCAGTGCTTAGAGGCCCACGTGCGGGCAGGGTGGAAGCTGGGCCGCAGCCTTTCCAGCTCTTCCCCCCAACAGGGTCGTCTGTGGGGTGGGCTGGGGGCGGCCGCGGGGGTGCTCAGGGCTCTGTGCTCAGGTCACGCCTGCTGGTGCTGGGAGGACCAGGCCAGCGTGTGCAGGCCTCTGGCGTAGCCCCTGCTCCGTCCGCCCACCCCCGACGGCGTCCACAGCCGTGAGCGTTGGTGGCCCGTGGGGTCGCACGATGCCCCCCGGGGAGACCCTCGTCAGCAGCGCCAAAGGGACCCGGCCAGCCGGTGCCTCCTCCCATGCGGGGCTTAGGAGAGCGGCGGGTGGGCTTGAGACCCCGGGGGAGGTGCAGGGTACAGGGTGCGTCTGTCTGCCGGCACCTAAGCACCCTTGGCACCGAGGATGCCGCCTTCCCCTCGGGGGCCTCCGCAGGGGCCACTCTCCTGGGCCCCCCGACTTCCTGCCCACACTCCCTCACAGGGGTCCCTGAAGCCCCCTCCCCCGCCAGCGCTGAGACCCTGGGAGAGGCGGGGGTGGCGAATGGCGGGGGAGGGGGCGTTTTTAGGACCTGGAACCCGCGATCCCCAGGACGGCTCCTGGAGCGCCAGCACTCTGCTCTCTGCCCCGGGCACGGTGCCAGCCGGGGGGGGGTCTTTGCAGCCCCCGTCTGCCCGCAGGTGCTTCGGGGCCTCCTGGGGACCCCACACAGGGTGGCCTGGGGGGGTGAAGTGCGGTCGGAGGTGCGAGCAAGGACCCGCGTGGGGTCACCTGGCCCCTGTGTGTCCCCTCGCTGCGGACTCGGACCCTCGAGTGCACCCCAGGCCCTCTCCCGCCCCGCAGGCTCCTGCCCCACCACTCGGACGGTCTCAGTCTGCGCCTCCTGGGGCAAAGGCGCGGCCCCCTGCAGGCCGGGACACCCCCGCACGGAGGAGATGACTCACGGGAGGGAAGTGACACCCGGTAGCCTCTCCGGTCCTCATGTCATGGCCGGCAGCCGACGGTCCAGCTCTGAGCACCGCCAGGGGTGGCCCCAGCAGGAGTGTGCTGAGGGGCGGGACGGGGGGGGCCGGGAATCGGGGTGACGTGCGGGGGCACCAGGCCGGGGCGACTGCGGAGAGAAACGGGGAACCTGCACCTGCTCTTGGCAGGGCTGCGAGCGCCGCGCCTCGACCCAAGCACGGCACTAACCAAGCAGCAGAGTCAGCAAAGCACCCACAGGCTTCACGGGACATGAGAGTTTAACAAAATATCAACAGACTTAGCAGCATATCAACAGGTTTTTCAATGACCATAAAAATATAATTTTATCAACCTGATACAGCTCATAGGGAAAATATCCCCGTACCGATGAGATCTTGGGAATGACCTGGGTGTATTGATAAAACTGTATATAAGCCCCACAGAAAATGACACAAAAATGTCATTTAAAAGCTTTCAAAATACCTGACTAAATGGAAATACATTTAAAATCTGTCTCCTAAAATACATCTGGGGGCCGCTCTCCGCTGAGATGTGACCCAGGTGGCCGCACATGTGCGGCCTCTCCGTTGCTTGATGACCAGGATCCCAGAAGCCAGCTAAACTACTTTTGGTACCAGCAGCTTCCTGCAGAAGTGTCTCTAGACTGTGAACTAAGCCACGGCCCCATGCCTGCCCAGGAGGGAAAAGGTTTTTCTCTCTAGGCTTTTCCTTTGCGGGGAGGAGGTGTGGCAACCCCCATATTATAAGGACCACTAAAGAGAGGTACGAGCTTGCAATGATGCAATTTCTGGCAGAAATCCAAAACCACACAGCCGCTATCACGGCCGTGCAACATCATATCTCTTCATTGTCAGCAATGGAAAACAAACTATCAAATGCTGCCTTTTCAGCAGGTCTGATTTGGGGGGGGGACTCCAGACAATAATAGTGAGGTTTTTGTGAAAATATTGAATGTAATCAAAGTAAAGAAAAAGCAAAGTGAAAATTATCAGCTACACAGGTGGGGGGGAGGGGGGTATACTGGGGTTCTTGGTGGTGGAACACGTGCACTGGTGAAGGGACGGGTGTTCGAGCATTGTATAACTGAGACTTACACCTGAAAGCTTTGTGACTTTCCACAGGGTGAGTCGATAAAAATAAAATATAAAAATAAATAAATTAATTAATAATAAAATACATCTGGGGCATTCGGGAAGGCAGTGGAGTCCATTCCGTTGGGCTGGAATCCGTGCCCCTTGGAAACGCCCCCGGGCCTTGTTCTTCAGGATAAAAAGCCTCCACGTGCCGGTCAGGTGAGCGGGAGCCCAGCCCCAGCAGCGGGGAGGACTGACGGAGACCTTCCTGTCCCAGCACGTCCCCTCCACTGAGTCACCTTCCTCAGGTGAGCCCCCTTCCAGGTGAGTCCCCTCCTCCCGGGGGAGTCCTCCCCCCTCCAGGTGAGTCCCCTCCTCCTGGGTGAGTCCTCCCCCTCCCAGGTGAACCCGGAACTCCCCCTGCCCCAGCTCAGCCCAGCTCTGTTCGCACGGAGTCCAGCACTTACTATCCCTGTCCCTGAGGTCTTAATCCCGACCTCGCCTGGTGACCTCTGCCCCGAGGGTGGGCGCCCTCACCTGCGGGTGCTCCCTAGGTGTCTGCCGGGCTGCTCAGCTTCCTCAGGTCAACAGCAGTGAAATGCACAGGCAGGAGTCTGGCAGTGCTCAAGGCTGACTCCTGGCTTGGTGCTCAGGGATCACTCCTGGCAAGGCCCGGGGACCGTCCAGGGTGCTAGGATCTAAGTCCCCCCGGCGTGAGCCACGGCGCTGGTTGGTGAGCCTGCAGCTCTGACCCCCTCATGGCGTGAGCCACGCGCTGGGGTGCTGCCGTCCGCCCCGCGGGGTCTCCTGCCCCCGGGCTGTGCCGGCTCCATGGAGCAGCCAACCTGGGCGCCTGTGAGTAACCGCAGTGGCTTCAGAGGAGACGGGGGCAGCGACTGGACGGGGCGGGCGTGCTTGGGCCGACTCGCGAGGCGGGTGCCGGCCAGGGCTGGGGCAGGCGCGGCTCCGGGAGCTGTCAGCTGGGAGTGATTTCGGCGGGGCAAGGGGAGTCGGATTGTAGCAGGTGGCACAAGGGGAAGATTCTGTGTCGGGTCCCTAATCCGGCCCCGGCCGCAGACCCCACGCGGGCGCACTGCAATCCACGCGGGCGCACTGCAATCCATGCGGGCGCACTGCAATCCACCGACGCTGGACACTCACACAGTGACCTGCCTTGGCCGGCGCCCCAGTGACTTTCATCAGGGGCCTGGGAGGGATAATCCAGAGTGACAGGGTCCCGCCCAGCAGGCACTTCCTGCGCCCCCAGGACACCCACCACCCACCCGGCAGGGCTCTGAGGGGGCTGGGGTCGACACGCGGCTCCTCTACAGGGGGGGGGGTGCACGTGTGCCTGTGTGTGCACTGCACATGTGTACCTGTGTACACATTGTGTGTGTACTGTTGCTGTGTGTGCATGTGTGCACTGCACACATGTGTGCATGGGTGCATTGTGTGTGCATTGTGTGGGTGCGTTGTGTGTGTTGTGTACATGCACTGTCGTGTGTGCACTGTGCATGTGTGCATGCATGTGTGCCTGTGTGTTGTGTGTGCATTGTGTGTGCATGTGTGCATGTGTGTGCAGGTTGCCTATGTGTGTGTGCACTGTGCATGTATGCATTGTGCATGTGTCATGTGTATTCTATACATACATGTGTGTCAGTGTATGTGTACATGCATGTGATGTGTGTGCTGTGCGGGCTAGCATATGCGTGTCCCTGTGCCTATGTGCATGTGCATGTGTGATGTGCATTGGGCACTGCCTGACCCTGTGCACATAGGTGGGGTCTACGTGTGTTGACATGTGTAGGTGTGTGCATCTTATATGGCATGCGTATGTACATATGTGTGCAAGCAGTGGTATGTGTGTGCAGAATGAACAGGTGAGTGGTGTGTGCACATGCGTGTCATGCAATGTGTGTTGTATATGTGTGAGGGCCTGTGTGGTGTGTGCATACTGTGCACTGTGCAGATAGCACACGTGTGTCCTGGAGAAAACACAAGATCACACTGCGTGTGTCAGGGCTGAGGGACACAGGAGCTTCCTGTCACAAGGGGGACTTTGATGAATCCCCCAAGGGTGACTATTTCCACACGGCGAGTGAGGCGCTGATTAGTAGAAATTTCTAGAAGGAGCCCCCTGGACGGGCCCTGCCAGCCCTTGTCCCTCTCCAGAGCCTGACGTGGCGGCCGCTTCCCTCCTCCCGCGACCTCTGTGACCCCGTGCGACCTCCCGGGGTCGGGCTGGGCTCCACCGGAAGCTGCCGCCTCGTCTCCACGGGAAGCTCCAGGTGTCCTACGTGAGCCGTGAGCAGTTCAGGTGCGAGACTTCGCAGGCTTATCTGGGTCCCCACAGGGGGAAGCCTGGGGGCGCCCGCTGCTGTGCCCCGGGGGGGGGCCTCCCTCCCCCAGGAGCTGCCTCACAAGCACCGCGTCCTCCACGTTCACGAGCTGAGCCAGCGGCACCTTGAGGCCGTCCCGGACCCCGTTCCCGGCCCCACCATGACCGGCTGCCCCCGACCCCCTGCCTGAGCCCCAGTCAAGACACGGGGAAACAACCCAGTCCGCAATGGGCTGTTTGGATGTGCACACACACAGCACGTGTGCACGCCACCACACACACACACACACACATACCTATACTACTATATACACACACCACACGCCAACTCACTCCACATGCACACACATGCACACCTACACACACCACATGCACATACACACACCACACACATTACACCACAGACACACACCACGTTCACTACACACGCCCACTCACTCCACATACACACACTACACACACCTACTCACTCCACATGCACACAACTACACACACCGCACACACTTACACACCACACACACCTGCTCACCCACATACACTCACCAGACACACACTCCTGCTCACAAACGCCTCACACGCACACCCGCTCGCACACACACAGGCTTTGCAGGGAAGTTGCCAGCCCAGCCATGGTCTCCCCCGGAGCCCGGCGCTCGTGCTCAGCCCCTTCCCGGGCTCCCCCTGCAGACCACCCCACTTCCTTCCCCACCGAGCCTGGCCAGGCCGGTGGCTGCTCGGCCGCGTCTCGTTGGCTACTGGGAAAGCGCCATTAACATACATCTGCCGTGGCAGTTTCCAGAAACAGGGGCTGTTTCCCATCATCGGGAACCAGACACCCGGTGAGAAACACAGTTCGTCCTGGGCCTGATGCTAATGGAGTCTCCGGCGGTGGGCACTGAATATTCATGGACGGGGCGAGGGGAACGAGGGCGTCTGGCGGCAGGTCAGCGGCCTGAGCACACACTTCCGGAGGCAGAGGGGAAGCCCGTCCCTCCTCCCGGTCATTTGGCGTCCAGGTGTGGGGAGTCCCACGCCCCGGTGGCGGCCGCGACGCTCGCCAGCTGTGCAGCTCGCCCTCCCGAGGACACGCCTGTCCTGGTCTGCTTCGCCTGGTGGCCCGGGGGATGCCCCCACGAAGGCGCCAACGCTGAGGCTTGGTCCGAAGCGGCTGTGGGAGGTGTGGGTGCGTCTCTGGGACAAGGGCCGCCAGCCTCACAAACGCTCCCGACCACCCCCTGCCCCGTCACCCTGTCTGTGCCCGGGGTCTCGGCTCCTCGACAGCTAAACTGAAATCAGGCACCAGATGGGTCGAGGGTCCGCCCCGTCCCCCGCGGCCCCACCCTGCGGTCCCCGGGGCAGAGCCTCCCGCTGTCCTCTGTGCCGCGACCTCTGCTTGTGCGGAGGCTTCCCCCCTTCTCCTGCCTTGCGGGGGTGTCGGCTCCAGCCCCGACCCACCCCCACCCACCCTGCAGTCTGACCTGGGCAGGCAGAGGGGTGAGGCTGGGAGGTCAGCTCGGGTCTCCACAGCCACTGCAGATAAGACGGTTTCTTTGTGTCGTTCCTTGGCCCCCTGGGCTCCGGAAGCGCAGAGTAACTTTGTATCTTGAGTCTGGCTTTTCCTGCTACATAGTTAAACCTTCCCCTGGCTCCCTGTCGAAATGACAGGAGTGACCGGCTCTTTGCAACTAGCGGAGGAGAGAAAGGGCAGTGGTTAAAAATTACATAAGTGCTCGTGAAAGAAAACACCTCCGGGGGCTGGAGTGATAGCACAGCGGGGAGGGCGTTTGCCTTGCACGCGGCCGACCCAGGTTCGATTCCCAGCATCCCATATGGTCCCCTGAGCATGGTCAGGGGTGATTCCTGAGTGCAGAGCCAGGAGTGACCCCTGTGCATTGCTGGGTGTGACCCAAAAAGCAAAGAAAAAAAGAAAACACCTCCGGGGCAGAGCCATAGCACAGCAGGGAGGGTGTTTGCCTTGCACGTGGCTGACCCGGGTTCGATTCCCAGCATCCCGTATGGTCCTCCGAGCACCGCTAGGAGTAATTCCTGAGTGCAGAGTCAGGAGTAACCCCTGAGCATTGCCGGGTGTGAGCCAAAAAGCAAAAAAAAAAAAAAAAATGAAGGAGAAGGAGAAGAAAAAGAAGAAGAAAAAGAAGAAGAAAAAGCAGCTCCGGGGAAAGACTCATTTCTGAACCTGTCCCCGCCCCCAGTTCAACAGTCGAGTGCACCCACACACGTGCACACACTCAGACACGGCCACCCTTGTGTCCGTGTGTGTGTCCATGTATGATCACACGTGCACCTTCTATCCAGATGCAAGCACACCTACCCATGCCTGCTCACACGTTTGCACACACATGAACGCACTCATACATGTACAGTCCTGCTCATACATGCACACCCATGGGCAGACATATACATGCGTGTCACTAATTCCCACCTCCGCCCACACCCACCCGTCCACACCCCCTCACGCACGTCCTGTCGGTGAAACCCACAGGCCCTCCGGAGTCTTTCTAGGAAACCTGGGCGTCGGCCTCCGTCACGCGTTCCCTCCGTGCAGAGCTGCTCGGGGCTTTGGGAAACGGCGTCACCGCAGCCTCCTCTCCCGCGTCACAGACGCTCCCCTCCCCTCACCCCAGCCCGGCTGAGCCCTTACCGGGCCCCACAGCCTGGGACTGGAGGTCGGCACAGGACGGGAGCCCAGGCCCCCGGCACAGGGCGCTGGACAGAGCCCACTGGGACCCAGCGCGCCCTGCCGTGCTCGAGTCAGCGGACAGCCATCGCCCTCAGCCTGGCGCCCGGCCCTGGAGCGACCTGCGCGTCCGCTCCCCTTGTCAACACCCTCTTGGAAGGCCCAGCAGCAAGCCGGCCCGAGCTTCTGGACGGAGGGACGGAGGGACGTGGCCAGCGGGTGTCCAACCCTCTCTCCCAGCCCCTCTCTCCGCCTGCCTGTTTCTTTCCCATCTCTGACATCGCGTCCTCGGCAAACGTGGCCGCTCGGGAGCCGCGGTGGGTCAGAACTGGCCCAGGACTCCGGCGGGGCGTCAGAGAGCGCGGGCGGGCGGGCTGGCCGCCCCTCCGGTCACCCCCACCCTTGGCGGGTCCCCAGCTTTTCTCCTGGGAGCGTCTACGGGATCTTTAGTGACTGCCACGTTTCCCTCCTCGAGTTGCAAAGAGCTGGTCAGGCCTAAGGCTTTGGGGTGACCCCGGAGGGCCGTGAGGGACTGGACACCAAGGGAGCACTCGGGTGTGACCAGAGGCGGCGCTCCCTCCCGTGGCTGCGGCTGGAACCAGGCGGGCGCTGACGTCTGTGTGGGCGTCTGTCCCCTCCGGGTGTCCTTTAGCCTCCCGAGAGCCCCCGGCCCACGTCCTTGCCCACATCCGCGGGGCAGGGACCCGCCGGGATGGCTCACAACTTCTTCCTCCTGGGTGCGCTGAGACGGCGCCCCACGGGTTCCCCACGTCGGGTTTCAGCGCCTCCCGCGGGCAGGGCCGTGTGTACGGCCGAGTCCGAGGCAACGGAGAAAACGATGGAAATAATTTGTCTTACTTCCAGAAGTGGGTTCTTGGTTCAACAAACAGGGCGCGCTCTCTCTCATCTTGACTGCATGCCAAAAGCAAGCCGACCCCGGGAGGCTAGAGGGGCCCCCGCGCCCCCCGCCCGGCCACGGACGGCTCAGAGCCCGGCTGCTTCGTTTATTATTATAAAGTGATTTCAAAGTAAATATTGTGGTTTATGCCTTCTAACCCCCCAGGTGCCTGATGTAGCACTTGGCTATCATAACACAGGAGAAAATGAGAGGCTGCAATTAGGTAGGAAAATGACACATTTGGGAAACAAACCCAGGCTTGACAGAAATATCCCGGGTCCCACGGGACTTCCCTTCACGTCTTCAGCGTATTTGAACAGGACGGCGGCTTCGAAAGTCAAGCTTTCCTTTGAATCAAAAAACTGGCGTGTGGGGCTGGAGAGACGGCACAGGGGTGAGGCACTGGCGGCCGGAGAGACGGCACAGGGGTGAGGCACTGGCGGCCGGAGAGATGGTACAGGGGTGAGGCACTGGCGGCTGGAGAGATGGTACAGGGGTGAGGCACTGGCCTCGCACGCGGCCAGCCCTGGTTCACTCCCCAACCCCACATAGCGTCGCCCAGCCCCAGTGAGCGAGACCCCTGAGCCGGCCCTGAACTCCACCCGGAGAACTCTGGGGTCTTCTTGGAGTCGGCAGGAAGCCCCCCGCCCCACCCCATAGTTCTGGAAGTTCCACCAGCCACATCAACTCTCTGACCCAGACCGCAGGCCCTGACGGCTCTGGACTGGCGGCAGCCGCTCCGGCAGGCTCCCCCGGAACCAACGGGAGAGAACGAGGACGCCGACTCCTGAGGGAGAGCAAGGACGAGGAGCGTCCGCCAGCAGCAAACGGCCGCGCCGGTCCTTCGGCAGGGACACGGCAGCCTCGTGAGGGGACAGAAGGGTTCTCACGTAAAAAATAATTTTTCATGCTTCTTGGCTTTAATGTTGGAGCTTCGTGACTCCATGAGCTTGAACGCTAAGTCGAGGCAACAGTGGTGGCTTTTGTCTGCATGAAAACAAACGCGAAGACTCTTGAATTCTGAGAGTCGGGCAGGGGCGGGACACGCGCCCTGCGTTCTCCCCGGCCCTGGCGCAGCCGCCTCTCTGGGGGGGGGGTGGGCGCCCCGTCCCTCCCCCGCCGGCCGCGGAGCACCCCCCACTCGCCCAGGTCTCCCAGCGTCTGCCAAGGACGTGGCAGGCGCTCGCTGGCCCTTAGGGGGGTGACGTCGCCCCGAGTCCGGCCCGGCGCTGAGCACGGCAGCAGGGTTTGCCCAGCAGGTGTGGACGGGGACCCTCGGCGGCCACAGGAAGGACGGCCCTGCGCGGTGCCACGCGGCTGCCACAGGGGTCTCGCACCGAGCGAGGTGAGTCCGAGGGACACGGGGGTGGGGGGGGACCGGGTGCTCGCGTGTCTGCGGCCGCAGGACGAAGCTCTCGGGCTCGCCAGTGCTCAGAGGGGGCCGGGCCTCGGCTTCGGGTTATGGAGATGGGCATGAGAGAAGAGGAGGGTCTGGGGGGCCAGACCGTGACCTGGGGCTGGCCTGGGGTCAGAGGGCGCGTCCAGAGCAGCCCCTCCCTGAGCCCAGGAGGCTGCGACCCAGTTGAACGCGTGTCTGCGGAGGAGGAAGTGCGGACAGGGCGTGTCTGAGACGGGAGGAACCCTGTGGGAGGAGCCAGCGGGGGCCTGGAGCACTGTCGGCCTGAGGGTGACGTCTCCAGCTCTGGCCTTAAGGCCCAACATTTAAATAAAAAATCGTGTGAAACACAAGACTTGCCGAGTTGTGATTCCCTCCAACAGTTCTGGAAGCTTCTGGGGTGGATGCCATCAGGCCTCCTCCTCCTCCTCTTCCTCCTCCTCCTCCTCTTCCTGCTCCTCCTCCTCCTCTTCCTCCTCTTCCTCCTCCTCCTCCTCTTCCTCCTCCTCCTCCTCTTCCTGCTCCTCCTCCTCCCCCTCCTCTTCCTCCTTCTCCTCCTCTTCCTCCTCCTCTTCCTTCTCCTCCTCCTCCTCCTCCTCTTCCTTCTCCTCCTCTTCCTCCTCCTCGTCCTCCTCCTCCTCCTCATCCTCCTCCTCCTCTTCCTGCTCCTCCTCCTCCTCTTCCTCCTCTTCCTCCTCCTCCTCCTCTTCCTCCTCCTCCTCCTCTTCCTGCTCCTCCTCCTCCCCCTCCTCTTCCTCCTTCTCCTCCTCTTCCTCCTCCTCCTCCTCCTCCTCCTCTTCCTCCTCCTCCTCCTCCTCTTCCTCCTTCTCCTCCTCTTCCTCCTCCTCTTCCTCCTCCTCCTCTTCCTCCTCCTCTTCCTCCTCCTCCTCTTCCTCCTCTTCCTCCTCCTCTTCCTCCTCCTCCTCCTCCTCTTCCTCCTCTTCCTCCTTCTCCTCCTCTTCCTCCTCCTCTTCCTTCTCCTCTTCCTCCTCCTCCTCCTCATCCTCCTCCTCCTCTTCCTCCTCCTCCTCCTCTTCCTGCTCCTCCTCCTCCTCTTCCTCCTTCTCCTCCTCTTCCTCCTCCTCTTCCTTCTCCTCCTCCTCTTCCTCCTCTGCATGGTGGTCCTCCTTCCCCTCGCCGCACCACCTCACCCCCGCAGCGCTTCCCCTTCCTGCCCGGCGTCTCCCCACTGTTCCTGTGTCCAAACACCTGGTTTCCCAGAGACTGACCCCAGTTCCATTTCCAGCGGGATGCACTCCGTACCAAATAAACAGGCCCATCTATAAAGCAAAACACCAACTTTAAAATAATAATTTTCAAAGCTTTCTGGTTCAACTTGCTTCAAATACTTAGAACTCCAGGAAGAAGAAAATGTAAATTCTCTTGCTTTGTTTTAATCAAAAAAGTATGGGTTTTCTGTAGTTTGTCTTAAATAATCAATATTTGTCAACATGTCCCTTCTCTCCAGAGGGTAGTAATTAGAACTGAGTAGTAAATTATCATTAATGTACATAAATGCAAGTGTCATATGTATCTTGTAAAATAAACATCTGGTGAAATTCTTGAATTAATCTATACATTATAAAATGAAAAGCATTTTTCAATGTTTCCTAAAAGCCTAAATAACTTTTATTTCCTTCCCAAAACTGGGGACTTTCCGACTCACATCGTTCTTACTTTACAATCTTCCTATTTTGCTCCGGCTCCTGTCCCTCCATATGTCTGAAACAGCGTCGTTTGAAACAGCAAGCTCATGTTAATTACCAGAGACAAGTGTTAATGGATTTTAATTTTGCTTTATTAGAATTTATGCAAATTCTGCTGTGTTGAGATTCCAAATAAAATAATCCCAACACTTCTTTCTTTGTTTCTCTCTCTCTCTCTCTCTCTCTCTCTCTCTCTCTCTCTCTCTCTCTCTCTCTCTCTCTCTCTCTCTCGGCTCTTGACTTTGCTGCGTAAGAGGGGATGGAGAAAGTTCTAATTAGTATGAAGGGCCGAGACCTGTTGAAGGTCAGCAATGAGAAACAATCATCTCAACGTTACCTTAAGTCCTGCGTGCGTCTCCGGATTCATTACTGAGAACGCACGTCTTCCTCTAAAGACGCAAATACTCAGCCCCGCTTTCTGTAAACTCGCTTAATTATTCTGCCTTAATGACTGTTGGTTTGTTTTTGTTTTTTTGTGTGTGTTTTCTCCCGCCCCGGGACCCCGTGGCAGGACTCAATTAGATATTGTTGCTGGCACCTAAAACACTCGCCAGTACCCGGAGCCAACGTGCCGTGGTGCTGCTGATGGTCACGTGATTTGCCCAAATTTTTTATTTTTACCGTTTCTCCCAGTCCACTTCCACAGGGATTCTGTGTTCCCGAAGCTCATCAGAATCGAGGTGACTCTTGGCGCCTCTCCCTGCTGTGAGGGAGGGAGGAGAGTGGCCGGGGTGGGGGGGTAGCGATGCTGCCCAGTGAGAGCAGGGCTGAGTGTGGGTCAGCGGGGGCCAGAGGGACAGAAGGAGGATCCACAGGCTTGGACCTGTGGGCCACCAGGAGTGGAAACTCGGCTTGATGGCCCGGGAGGGCTAAGGACGGACAGAGCCAGGATAGGGCAGAGACCCGGCCAGAGGAGTGACCCGGACAGACAGAGCCAGTGGAAAAGGCGTTTGCTTTGCTTGAGGTGACCCGGGTTCGATCCCTGCCATCCCACGTGGCCCCCTGAGCACCACCAGGAGCGATTCCTGCGTGCAGAGCCAGGAGGAAGCCCTGAGCACAGCCGGGTGTGACTCCAAAACAAGGAAACAAACGAAATACAAGAAGCTAACTGTCCTCCCTCTTCTGTTCTGGTTTGTTTGGAGTTAGAAGAATAAGGTATCCTAATGGGTATTTTGAAAATAAATCACGCTCCCTTGCATTATAAAGGTCTGACCTACACTCTAATAGTCATTTAAACCTTGACTTGTTTGAAGAGGAGGTGGAGCGGCCGGCGGCTGGCAGACCCTAGTCATGTGGCGGGCGAGGTTGGCCCACGGGGGCAGAAGCCCAGCAGCTGCTCCAGGCTCGCTGCTCAGAAGTGACCCCTGGACGCACCCGGAGGCCTTGGCCGCGTCCACCAGGCTGGAGAGAAGAGACCAGCGGGTGAGCGCCCGGGGGTCAGCCCCGGAGACGGGGACCCCGCGGCCCGCAGCACGCGGCCGGCTCTCTTTATTAGCCCCGCATGCAGAGCGTTTTCCTCCAAGCCCTAATTCAATCAAGACTCGAGCCGAGGGCCCTCCCAGGCCTGCGTCCATTACTCCCCTCGCCCGTGCCCTGGAATGTTAATTCCAGGGCCGACTCCCGGGCAGACGGAGTTACTGCCCCATAAAGGCGCACCCCCGCAGCCCGTGGGCTTTACGGCCTCTCTCGAACAATCACGACTCAGCCCCACGTTTCTGAGCTTCCCCTCAAAACCGTGCTGCCTTTTAAAGACCAGGAGAATGCCTTTTAAGCTGCTCCGATATTTCTATAATTTGTTGTAAACTTCGGCAGACCTTTGTCTCTGATGGGTCTCTTTTTCCACTCTACCCAGGGCGCAGAGCACGTGGGCCCGCCGTAACCCACTCTGACTCATGAAATAAAAAGTTTCCATGAGCAACTGCTCTGTCGGACGAGTCTGTGCTCAGGAACAGCCCCTGGCTGAGGCCGCTCTCGCGAGCGAGGCCCTTCGCCCTCCCTCCCCAGCCCTGCGTCCACTCTAGGCTCACTCCCCGCGGCCGGGCCAGGGCTGGGGGCAGGGCACGTGTCTCTGCCGTGGGGCAGGACCGGCTTTCTCTGCCCCTTCGGAGCCTCTCCGCCTGCCCAGGGCCGGCCCGAGTCTGGGCCGCGCGGGTCCTAGCTCAGCCGTGCCTCAGTCGCTTAATCCGATGGCCCGGGAGAGAGGGAGCTCCACTGACACCACCGGCCCGTCAGCACCCGAGAGCACAGCCAGGGGAGCCAGAGCCCCGGCCGGAGCACAGTCAGGGGAGCCAGAGCCCCGGCCGGAGCACAGTCAGGGGAGCCAGAGCCCCAGCCGGAGCACAGCCAGGGGAGCCAGAGCCCCGGCCGGAGCACAGTCAGGGGAGCCAGAGCCCCGGCCGGAGCACAGCCAGGGGAGCCAGAGCCCCGGCCGGGCCGGCTCGGCTGCTGTGCAGAGGCCCCGGCTCGGCCCGCCAGGCCCTGGGGCCCCAAAGGAAAGACAAAGTACATCGGACTACTTACTCCACTCTTCTGCATCGTGCGTGTGAGTGCGTGAGTGCATGTGAGTGTGAGTGTATGAGAGTATGAGAGTGTGTGAGAGTATGTGTGTGAACATGTGTGTGAATCTGTGTGAGAATTTGTATGTCAGAGTATGGGAGTGTGTGTGAGTGTGTGAGTGTATGAGTGTGTGAGAGTGTGTGTGTGAGTATGTGTGTGAGTGTGTGTGAGTGTGTGAATGTGTGTGAATGTATATGTGAGTGTGTGAGTGTGTGAGTGTATAACAGCATCTGGCGTGCTCGCTGCACCCTTAACCACGCATCCCCTTGCGGTCACCAGAAGCAGGGCGCGGCGAGAGTGCCTGAGGGCGGCTGTGCTGTCGGCCTATTCCAGTGCTCTCCTGCGTCCAGTGCTCTCCTGCGTCCAGTGCCCTCCTGCGTCCAGTGCTCTCCTGCGTCCAGTGCCCTCCCGCGTCCAGTGCTCTCCCGCGTCCAGTGCCCTCCCGCGTCCAGTGCTCTCCTGCGTCCAGCGCTCTCCTGTGGGCTCTCCTCACAGGGGCCTGGCTGGCTGGGGAGCCCGAACATGTGTGAGCTGGAGGGACACAGACGGGGGATTCCTCTCCCAGCCCCGGCACGGCACACGGGGCGGTCACACAGTGAGGCCAGAAACAGCAGCAGAAGAGTCGGAGTCGGCCAAGGTCTGTCAGGTCAGCCCAGCCCACGGGAGCGAGAGGGACAGGGAGGAAACGAAAAGTCCGAGACAGGGAATGGGCTGTGCGGAGGGGGCAGAGCTGGAAACAAGGTGTGTAAAATGGGCTGTGCAAGAAGAAAGAAAAAGGGGGGGCTGGAGCAACAGCACAGCGGGGAGAGTGCTTGCCTTGCACACGGCCAACCCGGGTTCGATTCCCAGCATCCCATATGGTCCCCTGAGCACCGCCAGGGGTAATTGCTGAGTGCAGAGCCAGGAGTGACCCCTGTGCATCGCCGGGTGTGACCCAAAAAGAAAAAAAAAAAATGGGCCGTGCAGCGGCCGTGGAGACGTCGGCAGCGGAGGCTGGTGAGCACTATCTGCAGAGCTGGCAGGAACGGGAGCACCAGGGGCCAGGTGGTCCGGCGGCTGAGCCTGCAGAGCATGCGGGAAGCCGGGTTCGAGCCCAAGTATTCATGTCCCCCGCCCCAAAATACACGAGGAGCAGCCCCAGAGCACAGAAGCCG
Organism: Sorex araneus; assembly: GCF_027595985.1. Lineage (NCBI taxonomy): Eukaryota > Metazoa > Chordata > Mammalia > Eulipotyphla > Soricidae > Sorex > Sorex araneus. Next base: position 1,534,171 of record NC_073303.1, read on the forward strand.
GAGCACCCCCCGAGTACCACAGGTGCGCCCCCCCACCAAAGAAATAAACTGGAACATTCGAATCCAGAGCCAGAAAAGTTCTTCAAAGCCCACGGCAGAGCCAAAGAAATTAAAGACAGGGAGTGATCTCAGCAAGACAGGCACGGGCAGGAGAAGGCGCAATAAATGTTCAATTACATGATAAATGAGCAATAAAATGTCCCTTGAGAGGAAGCAAGGGATGAAGAGACCACTGTTAATATTTATCAGAATTAAATACGGGCACGAAATTTCCAATCCCAGGATGAGAGTGAGCCTTCCGTTGGAAGATGAAACAAAATCCCCTCGGCCCCGCCTTGTCACGAAAGGTGCGTCACAGCACATCAGACCCCCAGGGCTCAGAGCGGTCTGTAGAAAAGCAAACAGACAGAAGACGGTGATTTTAAAATTTTTTTTATTTATTTATTTTTGCTTTTTGGGTCACACCTGGCGATGCATAGAGGTTACTCCTGGCTCTGCACTCAGGAATTACTCCTGGCGGTGCTTGGGGGACCATATGGGATGCTGGGAATCGAACCCGGGTCGGCCGCGTGCAAGGCAAACGCCCTACCCGCTGTGCTATCGCTCCAGCCCAAATTTTTTTTTATTTTATCAGTTAGTTCACAATATTTGATTAAATTTAATATGCAAACACCCATCCCACCACCATGACACCTTCCCACCACCAAATTCGGGATGTTTCCATCCCAAGCCCCAAGCCCTGTCCCAAAACTCAACCGAAGGAATACATTTTGTACTGTCTGGTATGAAGAACTGCTGAACACGCTTACAAAAAAGTGTCCGTATGGGAAACGGTGTGAAGATTGTTCTATTTTGGCAGGAGCCACTAAGACATTCTATAGGATATCACTGACATGTTGTTAAAGTTTGAGGGATGTGAGTGTTGGCATATATATCTGAAATACGTATAAATATATATACATGTGTACACATTTCCCTCTGTGATTTGTTGCCTACTGTCGGAACCCCCTCGGGTATGGCGTGGTAATTATGGAGAATGGGTAGGGCGTGTCTTATGTGTCACATGGTCCAGGAATATGTTCACTCACATGTGAGGCTTGGTCCGAGCGGGTGGGGAGCGGCTGGGTTGTGGAGGTCGGCTGCTGGGTCTGGGTCCCTTAGGGCGGGGAGGGCTCTCATCTGCCCCAGAAGGGGGTGATTTTTAAGGAAAAAAAAAGGAAACTCTTTTTTAGCAGAAAAGGCAAATGTTAACACAAAGCACAAAGGAAGTTGCAGACAGAAACTGAGACGTGCCACAATCACCGTCAGTCGGGAGTGCCCAAGCACAGCCGACTCAAGATCACACCGATGACGTTGGCGAGGCTTCCCCAGGCTTCCGTGCTGGTCGCTGATCCGGACTAAAATGAAAATGGTGGCGTCCGCGTTTCCCTGATGCTCTGGGGGTGTCGAGCACCACCGGTGAGCAGGGACCCTCGCTGCTTCCGGCTGCGGGGAAGGTGGGCGATGCCCGGGCATGCCGCGAGGTTTACTCCGTTTCCCAGCATTCGGGAACCCTGCCAGGGGGGCGAGGCGGAGGAGACCCGGTGCCAGCAGCCGGGACAGTCTGGTCGGGGAGACGCCCGCCACGGAGCCCGCCGACCGCACATCCCGCGTCTGAACAGTGAGTGACTCTGGGCCGGGGCACGAGCCGACCTCAGCTTGGGAGACGCCGGGAAAGTCTCTCTCTGCTAAGCGGCGGACTTGGGACGCGGGAATTAAGATTTCTGCTTCTTTCCCATGTTTAGAAATCCAATTACACGGCTACGGCATGCGTGTAGTAAATCTGCCTGCCTGAATGCCTCTCCGACACGGAACCCAGAAAGTCCCGTCGGCACCTAAGAAGTTTCCTTCTAGCCACCGCGAGCACTGCCGGGCTCAGGGCTGCCCTGCGCGCCCAGAACACAGGGAGATCTTCGAATGATCTACACACGTCTTCACACGCAAGCGAGGCACAGGGGTTGCTCCTGGCTCTGCACTCAGGAATCACCCCTGGCGGTGCTCGGGGAACCCTATGGGATGCTGGGGATCGAACCCGGGCCGGCCGTGTGCAAGGCAGACGCCCTCCCGGCTGTGCTGTGGCTCCGGCCCCTGCACACGTCTTCTTAAGGTCCTTCCAACCCGACCCTGCAGGGGCCGCTTTATTTCCTGTTTCCTGGAGTCCGCACGGTGTTTCCCAAACCCGCCCTCCTGCTCCCCTTCTCGGGCCGTCCTGTGCTCACCGAGCAGCCGAGCTGGACGCTGAGCGGGCGTTAGGGGGAGGCGGCCGGGCCAAGAGAATCGAGCATCCGAGACAGCGCTGGGACAGTGAGGGGTGAACTGACCCTCTGGCCTTGGCCTCCTGCGGGCCGGGGGAGGAGTGGCCGTGGGGGAGGGAGCCCGGCTGACGCGGACCCCTGGCTGCCCAGCACAGCGGGAAGGCCTGTCCACCCGGGGTCAGGCAGACACAGCAGTGGCCTGGTCTTGCAGGGGGGCCCTGGCTGTGAGAGTCACTCCCCTTCGCGCCCGAGACCCCGGACGCCCCGGCCAGCCCAGGGCAGCCTCAGTTCCGAGTCTGCGGGCCAGCATCGCACTGTCCAGGCCGGCTGGGCAAGACCAGCAAAGGCGCTGACCTCTGCGTGTCCGTCTGTGCCCCCTGCGCGCCCCCTGCGCCAAGCCCACGCCCACTCCAGGACTGTCCGGCCGGCCAGCGGGCGAGTGTCAAGGCTGGCGCGATGGCACACGGCTCTGGGCTCTCACCCTGCACGAGACGGCCCAGCACTGCCTGGAGTGAGCCCTGAGCACCGCCAGGCCTGACCCAACCACCCAAAAACAAATAAATAAAAGCTCGCTGGGACTGCCAGGGAGACACCCGGGATACCGACCCGTTACCGCACCGCCAGGCCCGGAGTGTCACCTCGAAGGCGGTTGCCCAGGGCCCAGCTTGCTCGCCTGTGCTCGGCTGGACAAGTCTTGGCCCGGAATCGGGAGAAGGGACCCCCCCCCCTCGCCCCGAGGCGAGAGGAGCCGTGGATTTCGCCCCTGCTGAAGCCGACACTGACCATTTCTCACAAACCAACTGTCACCCCGAGTCCGGGAAGACGCGGACTCGAAGGACCGCGCCATGGAGACGCTCGTGACTCTGCAAACACGCTTCTTCCCGGCCGGGGCGTGCAGGGCGGGTGCTGAGAGGCCTGGAGGGGTCTGGGCCCCGCGGGAGCTGACTGGCTCCGGCTTCTCCTGGGCCCTTGTGCGTCTCTCAGCTCGGGCCGTTAGAGAGGAGGAGCCAACGCCGCCCCCTGAGGCAGAGCCTGGCTGCCCGGGTGCCCGGCCGACAGCGTGAGACGGCCCCACGGCCCACCGGGCACGGCCACGGGAGCACTGTCCTCCCCTCTGTCCCTTCTGGAACGGCCTTTCGCAGGCGCACGCGCCTCTGTCCCGGCGGCCGGCCGGGAAGCCCCGGGCTGCAGGGCTGTGGCCGGGTCCTCCCTGGGGAAGGGGCCGTGCTCTGCTCCCGGGCCCTCCGCCCGCACCGGCACGGCCAGAGCTCCGTGCAGTCAAGGGAAGCAGAGAGGGTGGCCGGCAGCCCGGGTCACGCTGACGGCAGGCGGAGCAGGATGCCCCTTCCCTGTGGCGAGAGCAGAGACCCCCCCCCCCCGCTTCGTTCGTGCCGGGGTGCAGCTGTCTCTAACTCTGGGGCTGCCCTGCCCGCCCCACGTCTCCTGGAGACAAACACACACACACCCCCACGGAGGGGCGTGGCTCGCGCTGACCCCTGTTCTCACGCCCTCTCCGCCCTGGTGTCACCCGCAGGGTGCGGGGCAGGGGGACCAGCTGAAACGACCCACACGCATCCAAACCCTCCCTCTCACCCGCTGCCCCTCCGCCTGGCCCCCGGCCCTCCAGGGAGTGGGTCCTGGCCACCTGGGGTCTGGGACGAGACCAGGTGACCCTGCAGGGCACGTGGGTGGTCCGACCTGTGTCTGAGGAAACAGCGGGCCCCCTGGAGGCTCACCAACCCGCATCTCCGAGTCTCGGGCTGGAGACGGGGGTGGGGGCCGGTACCCCTGAGGGACCCCAGACACGGGCCAGACCTGCCATCAACCCTCTTCCATAACTCAACTGGCCCACTGAGGAGTCTGCTCGAACCCCAACTTCCCCGCCAGATGCGGTGGGTGTGCCCGTTGGCAGGGCTCAGGGCAAGGGTGTTGACGTGCATTTCCTTTTGTTTGGGGCTCACACCGGCAGTGCTCTGGCTTACTCCAGCCTCTGCCCTCGGGGACCCCTCCTGCGGTGCCCAGGGGCCCTTGGGGGTGCAGGGGTGGAACCCGTGCTGGCTGTGTGCACGGTGAGTGCCTCCCCGCTGCATTATCTCCCCAGCCCCCACTGGCATATTTTTAACTCTTCATGAGTTAGTTTTATGGCCTAAGAAATTGCTTGTCTTGGCAAACCACTATATCCGTCCACTTCCGGCACCCGAGACACGCAGGAGAGCTGCCGTGCCGTGGCTGACTTCCCTGGTCCGCGCCCAGGAACGTGACCACCACTGATCCCAACATCTGGGGTTAGCGTGGGATGAAGTCAGCATTTCGGACATTGCGGCTTGGGATTAGTTATTCTACATGGCTAAATTGATTCTATTCCCCTTTAAAGAGAGAGAGGGAGAGAGAGGGGGGGGAGGGAGAGAGAGGGAGAGAGATAAGGAAAGAGAGAGGGAGAGAGAGGGAGAAAGAGAGGGAGGGGAGAGAGGGAGGGAGAGAGAGAAGGAGAGAGAGGGAAAGAGGGAGGGAGAGAGAGGGAGAGAAAGAGGGAGAGAGAGAGGGAGAGAGAGAGAGGGAGAGAGAGGGAGAGATGGAGAGAGGGGGAGAGAGGGGAGAGAGGGAGAGAGAGGGAGAGAAAGAGGGAGAGAGAGAGGGAGAGAGAGACAGAGGGAGAGAGAGGGAGAGATGGAGAGAGGGGGAGAGAGGGGAGAGAGAGAGGGAGAGAGAGAGAGAGAGAGAGGGAGAGAGAGGGAGCAAGAGGGAGAGAGAGGGGGAGAGAGAGAGAAGGTGGGTGGAGGAAATTCTCCCAGGCGAAGGTTCCGGGAGCAAAGTCTTAGCCGGGAGCAAGTTTTTACAGCTCGGTTATGAAGCCCGAAACAGGGGTGGATAATGGGAACAGCTGCTCACCCTCAGCCGTGGCGGGTGCGGGGCCATAACCCCGCAGGAGGGCGCGTTAACTCCGCTCCCTCGCCCGCTCTCCTGCTCCCCATCCACCCTCCAAACCACGCCGCCGAACCGAGCCAGGGATGGCAGCTCGCGCTGGCCAGGGTACAGGTGGTGGCCCAGCACCGCGGCCTCAGGGCAGGATGACACCCAGCTGCTGCCTCGCAGTGACCCACTTCCTGTCTCTCTCCCGGGCGGGGACGGCCTTGGCCTTCTGGGAGAAAACTGCTTTCGCGCCCGTCTGCCCCGGCCACAGGGCGGCCACAGGGCGGGCTGCACACACTTGGATTTCTCAAAGCTCAGAAGCGCCGTGGAGGGGCCAGAGAGGCGGCTCCTGGCCCGTCGCAGCCCCGTTCCTTTCCGGCCCCCCATCGGCCCCCTGGCACCCCTGAGCACTGAGCACCGCCAGGAGTGGCCCCAAAACCGAAAACTTTTTTTTGATTAAAAAAATTAAAAGGTTCCGCCCAGAGATGATCCGGAGCTGCGGCGCGAGAAACGGACCCTCCGCTCCTAAAGACTGTGATCCTGAGGCCTCCAACCCATTTTGGCACCCAAAGCGGCTTCTTGCAGCCATGCATCTAGACTGTGAACTGAGCTAAAATATCAGAAACCCAAAACCACGAGGCCGCGACAGAACTCGGAGTCTTCACTCTCAGCAATGAAGAGAAATGAGTAAATGATGCCTTTTCAGCAGGCCTGATTGTTGGGGGGAAATTCCAAACAATAATAGTGAGTTCTCTATTGAAATATTCAATGTATTCAAAGTACAGAGAGAATAAAGGGAAGATCAGTAGCTACTTAGGTGGGGGGCGGGCGGGAGGGGGTGTATTGGGGTTCTTGGTGGTGGAACATGTGAAGGGAAGGGGGTTTAATCAGTATGTGACTGAGACTTAAACCTGAAAGCTTTGTAATTTTTTTTTCACGGTGATGCAATAAAATAAAAACTTAAAAAAAAAAATTAAAGGGGGTCCGGAGCAATAGCACAGCGGGGAGGGTGTTTGCCTTGCACGCAGCCATCCTGGGTTTGATTCCCGGCACCCCAAAGGATCCCCGAGCACAGCCTAGAGTGATTCCTGAGCGCAGAGCCAGGAGGAGCCCCTGAGCATCCCCGGGTGTGGCCCCAAGAAAGAAAATTAATTAATTAATTAATTAAATAAATAAAATAAAATAAAAAATGTTTTTAAAAAATCTAAGAAACCGCAATGGAACTGCATTCACTGAGCAGACCCCCACCCACCCCACCCAGCAGTGTCCAGGGGACCCCGAGCCCTTTCACGCCGGCCTGTCTGGAAGCCAAGCCTGAGGCCAGAACCCGCTGGCCTGGGCTCGAGCTCTGCCTCTCAGCGCCCGGGGCATGTGCCCCCAGGCCGGGCGGCGGCTGATGTCTTTGCTCCAGCCACAGTCCGGGGCATTCAGTGCCTCGGAAGCTTCTGGAGCTTCCGCTTGCAAAGGAGAAGGCAGAGTGCGGGGCTGCAGAGCCTGTTTCTAAAGCCCGAGTCCTGGGGGCTGGACCTGCTCAGGCCCCCTGGGCTCCGCCCTCAGGGGGTGTGGGGAGACCGGGAGCTGCCCACTGAGCTTCCCAGCCAGTCTCTGACGGGGTTAGTGTGGAGGGTCAGGACAGCCCGCTGCCCAGCACCGGGTCCTGGTGTGTTTTCGCCGACGGGGCTGGGAGGTCCAGGCGCATCTCCCCACTGAGGCCTGTTCCTCCATTTCTATTGTCTGGGACCAGCTCCGGGAAGCTCGGAGAGACTGTTTCAAATCCTGGGGGATGCACGGTGCCCCCGGGCCGAGTCACGTCAGGGACGGTGAGAGCTTTGCCCACTGCCGCCCCACTCCTCAGGGCTTGGGCCCTGGTCCCGGCGGGCGCCTGCCAAGGTTCTTCAGGAACCAGAGGACGAGGCCCCGTCCCGCCTCCTGCTCCTCCAGGGCTTGGGAAATGACTCCCAAGGTCTTCCTCATCAACTAGCCACGAGCAGAGCAGGCCAGGAAGGCCCCTCTGAGAACTCGAAGATCAAACCGCTGGCACAGGTGAAAGTAGCCCAAACCAGGAATGTTGCCTCATGGTTGGCAGCCCGCCTCGTGAGCGGGGGGGGGGGGGGGGGGGAGGAGAAGGCAGCTGGGATAGAGAAGGGGTCACTGAGTCCATGATGGTTGGAGGGGTTGCTCGGGATAGAGAAGGGGTCACTGAGTCTGTGATGGTTGGAGGGGTCGCTCGGGATGGAAGATGTGAGCTGAGAGTAGACTCAGGACCAAACGTGACGGCCTCCCGGTGTCTGTACTGCAAACCATAAGCCCAAAAGTAGAGAGAGAGTGGGGGGGAGATTGTCTGCCATGGAGGCAGGGGAGGGGTGGGGCAGGGGGATACTGGGGACATTGGTGGTGGGGAATGAGCACTGGTGGAGAGATGGGGCTTCCATCATTGTGTGGCTGAAACTCAGTCATGAAACCTTTGTAACTGGCTCACAGTGATTCAATTTAAAAAAAGAAAATAGCCAAAAAAGTCCAACTTGCTAAATACACACACACACACACACAGAGGCACACACATGTAAACACATGGGCATGGGTGTACATGCAATCCCATCCATGTGTATATTCGTGTGCATGAATAAACCAGATGTGCACAGGACATATACAAAAACACACATACATGCACATAAACATACAACACATGTGCACAGATATACATGCATAGAGACATGCACACATGCATTCATGAATGCCTACATACATTCATGCTCACAAACTCATACATATGCCTCTGTATACACATGTGTACCTACAAGCACACCCATGAACATACATGAGCTAATTCTTTTTTTTTTTTCTAATTAAAGCAGAGTGCGATACAGTTACAAAGTTGTTCGTGGTTGGGTTTCAGATGTTCCAACACCCGTCCCTTCGCCCGTGGACATTTCCCACCACCAATGTCCCCAACTTCCTCCTTCCCCCACATCGCCGGCCTCTGCTCTCTACGGCAGCGACATCTCTCTGTCTCTCTGCCTCTGTCTGTCTCTGTCTCTCTGTCTCTCTCTATATATATCTGTTTCTGTCTCTGTCTCTCTCTGTCTCTGTCTCTGTTTCTCTCTGTCTCTATATCTGTTTCTGTATCTGTCTCTGTCTTTCTGTCTGTCTCTGTTTCTGCCTCTGTCTTTCTCTCTCTCTGTCTCTCTCTCTGTCTCTCTGTCTCTCTCTATCTCTGTCTCTCTCTGTCTCTCTGTCTCTCTCTGCTTCTCTGTCTCTCTCTCTCTCTTTTCGGGCACTGTGGTCTGCAGTGCGGGTTCTGGGAGGTCACCATGTGCCCGCCCCTACCTGCTGTCAGCACTCAGGTCCTGTCCGGAGTGGTCACTTCCCCCGAGCACTGTCCTAACCGAACAAACTGCCCGTGGAGGGAGACGAGGCTCATCGTGGGACTGTGCCGAGCCCGGCGCGACTCTGGGCCTCGTGAGCACCCCAGCCCCGACTCACGGGGCCTCTCGGGAGCCGTCGTGGCATCGACTGGCCAACAGGACCCGCAGCCTCAGGACACGCCTTGGGCCCAGGGCACCCCCAGGAATCGCCTTCGCTCTGCAGTGTGGGGGGTGGGGTCACCCGCGGTGGGGTCACCCGCAGTGGGGGTGGCCCTGGGCCAGCACCAGAAAACACGGGAGCTGCTGGCCACGCCGAGGGCAGGAGACGGCCCTGCGGGTCTCGGGGAGCAGGGCGGGGGCGGGGGCTGCAGAGGGCCCCTCCCTCCTTCCTGGGGAGAGCGTCTCCCTCGGGAAAGTGGCTCCTCGCTGGCGAGAGCATCCCTGCGGGACTCGGTCTATGAGTCACCTGAGCCCCCTGTACCCATTTCAGGCCCAGGGCGAGTCCCTCACAGCCCCTCAGGGCACCCCGCCCCGGCCCCCTCAGGGGACACAGTCTGGTTTTCTGTGGACCAGCCTCGCGGGGGCGCCCGCTAGAGACGCGGCTTTTCCGTGAACCGAAAGCGCAAAGCATCTTCCCCTGCCGGGAAGGCGCCAAACACCAGGTCCAGCCGGTCCCGGACGCACACGGTGGTGAAGAACAGCAACGCGTGGCTTGTTCCACGGCTAATGTAGGTTTCTCAGTTTGTAAAAACACAAACGAATTTTATTAGCAAGTTCCCCAGAGAACCACGGAGGGTAATTGTCACAGGAAGGAGAATCCCTAGGATGCTGAATTACGGTTACAAATCACATCTATGTATTTTTGCTTTTAATTTTTACCATATTGTGCAAATACGGGGAATTATTCCCGCTCGCCATCCCGTGCCATACGGGTCCCGCAGGGACCGACTGGCTTATCAGTTCAATTGTAAAGTTGGTTGTTTTGATTAACGCCAACTATCATCTATTGTAATAACGCCTCCCAGTTAGAGAAAGTTGCTGGAAAATTCCCACACCTACTGCTGGCGTGAGTGCGGCTACAGTGACCACGGCAGTAGGCCTGGCTGGCCGAGGGGCGGCCGCGCACGGCTTTGGTTCCGGGGTCTGTGAGTTCAGGCAGGGAGAGCAGCCCCGCGCTGAGCGTCCCCGGAAGCACAAAGCCCAGGTCCTCTCTGGCTCCTGCTGAAACTGCAGAGGACCAGGGGCACAGGGTCCCTTCCAGGGCGCCTTGGGACTAATGTCACCCTCATGCCAAAGGTGGGCGGCGATATCCCTAACACTAGCAATTACAGACTAATATTCTAATAAACGTAGATGCGAAACTCCTTCACACGTCTCGGTGAGACAAATTCAAACATGTGCCAAGTCTAATCCACCGTGACCACGTGTGACTCATTCTAGGGACACAAAGATGGTCCCACAGACCAAGACCAACGCCACTGGTCTTGGTCCAATGCCAACGCCATTTCAAACACTTGCCCTCACTGTAGTTACTGGGGGAGGGGTGTTGGGGGCACACTCAGGGGTGGTCAGGGGTCACTCCTGCTGGGCTCTGGGGACCGTGTGAGGTGACAGGTATCGATGCAAGCACCCCACCCACTGTACTAATTGCTCTGACCCCCATAATAAATTTAAGAAATAAAAACTGTACATATCAACTAACGTGATAAACCATATCAGCAAAAAGAAGTATAAAATCATGTGATCATCTCAATAAACACAGCTAAAGCTTTTGACGAGATTTTGCACCCATTAGTATGATTTTTTTTTTTTTTTTGGTTTTTGGGTCACACCTGGCTCTGCACAGGGGTTACTCCTGGCTCTGCACTCAGGAATTACCCCTGGCGGTGCTCGGGGGACCATATGGGATGCTGGGATTGAACCCGGGTTGGCTGCGTGCAAGGCAAACGCCCTCCCCGCTGTGCTATTGCCCCAGCCCCCTAGTATGATTTTTTTTAAGTCAACAAAATAGGTATACCAGAACTTTAAATGAAGATAGTCAAGGCATGTACAACAGACCCACAGCTCATAACATACTGAGGAGAAGGGGAAGAGCCCCTCTAAGACACAAGGCGGGGCTGGAGCGAGAGCACAGCGGGGAGGGCATTTGCCTTGCACGCAGCCAACCCGGGTTCGATTCCCAGCATCCCATATGGTCCCCTAAGCACTGCCAGGAGTAATTCCTGAGTGCATGAGCCAGGAATAACCTTTGTGTATCACCAGGTGTGACCCCAAAAAAGCTTGTATCTTGTATCACTTGTATCACTTGTATCACTTGTCATCCCGTTGATCTTCGATTTGCTCGAGTGGGCACCAGTAACGTCTCCATTTGTCCCTGTTGCATGCTAGTGTAGCCCAATGGCATCTGCTCACTCCAGGGACAGGAAGAGCCTCAAATCATTCATTCAGGGTTTTGACGAAGAAAGAAGTCTGACCATCTCATTGGTGGGCGGCCACACAGTCTTTGATATCCCATGGAATCCAGTCAGTAACAGCTCTAGTCCAGCAGTCATCTCTGAATCACATTATGTGTCCGGCCCATCTGATTTTTGATGTCTTGGCAAACAAGACAGTGTCCCTGATTCTTGGTCATCGACAGAGGTCAGAACTCCGGATTCCTTCTCTCCCTAGCATAGCTCTTTTGATTCCTCTTTGGGATACCCTAATAGCGTTCTCATCCTGTTTGCTTAGGGCCCAGGTCTCTGAGGCGTATGTTAGTGTAGGAAGAACGGTGGAGTCGAAAAGATGTGCCTAGAGCCAGAGGTTCTTTGTCCTCTTAACCACTTCTTCGAACTCTTGAAGGTGTTCCACGCTGCTCTCTTCCTCCTGCGCAGTTCTGGCGCCAAGTCATTCCTCATGCTGAGTTCTCGACCCAGGTACATGTAGCTGCTGCATCCGGAGATGTTAGTTCCGTTGAGAGCAAATGGAACGTCAGGGACTAGTTTGTTTTTCATGAGCACTGTTTTGGTGAGACTCAGCTGCCTTGGCCACCCAGCCACCGCCACGCTCCAGACGCTTGGGCCGAACCTCACACATGAGTGAAGCCCCACAGAACCGGGTAAAGCAGAACTCTGCGATTTTGAACTCCAGGCTCAGGGAGACCCAGAAACAAGATCCTCCGTCTGCCTCCTCCAATCTCCGGTGCCCCAGCCCTGGGCTCAAACCCAGACGCCCCACCCTACCGGGGCCAGATAAATACCTCACCACTGACCTGCACCACCTCCACCACCCAGCCACCGCCACCGCTATGTGGCTGCTTTTGACACACCAGAAGACACTTAATACCCATTTTCCATAATTTCCGCACCATATTTGATGTCATTAAACATGGTGTGAACCATGGGAACACCTCTAAGGGTGATTGCAGGATGCCCTAAAAGCCTCCTTCCCTCTAGGAGAGCCGGGCAAGCTACCGAGAGTATCCCACCCGCACGGCAGAGCCTGGCAAGCTCCCCGTGGCGTATTCGATATGCCAGAAACAGTCACGACAATGGGGCTCATTCAAAGAATGGTTTGTACTTTCAAAAAAAGAAAAAAAAAGACATAAGGCAAGACCTCCCACTTGCAATGCGGTATTCAGCATGATATTAAAAGTCATATTCACGACAGTCAGGCAAGATAAAGAAATCAAAGCATTTGAATTAGGGGAAAAAATCATTTACGCTAGCACTGTGTTCGGTAATGTTTTTATACATTAGAAGATGCTGGAGACCGCACCCAAAATAAATTATTAGATAAGAACCTCCCCCGAAATAGCCAAGGCAAACTTAGGGGGGGAAATGTAGACTTCCTTCTCTTGCCCAACTTCAAACCACACTGCAAAGCTGCAGTAATCAGAACAGTGTGGACGAGGACAGACTCTCGGACCAAGGTTATGGAATTGAGAATCCAGAGACAGATCCTCAGGCATGTGAACAGCTGGTCTTTGATAAAAGAGCAAAATATATGAGCTGGAGCAAGAAGGCCTCTTGCACAATGGTGTTTGGAAAACTGGTTAGTCCCATGCGAAACAATGAATCCAGACCCTGTCTAACGCCACACACAAACGTGAAGTCAAGCCCTAAACCCACAGACAATGCTGAGGAAGGCACAGGGACCCCTCATGGTCCTGAAGCCTCAGGATCCAGCACCGCTGGCCAAGCGAACAGAAGCCAAGACAAACTCAATCAACTAAGAAGCGTCTGTGCCTCAGAGGAAACGCGGGAAGAGAGAAAGACACCCCAGAGCCTGGCACGGCGTGTTTGCCCACGGCTCGTCGGATAAAGGGCTGCTCTGAAACACATATAAAAGTATTGGAGCGAGGGCACAGCGGGAGGGCGTTGGCCTTGCACGCGGCCAACCCGGGTTCGATTCCCAGCATCCCATATGGTCCCCTGAGCACTGCCAGGGGTAATTCCTGAGTGCAGAGCCAGGAATGACCATTGTGCATCGCTGGGTGTGACCCAAAAAGCAAAAAAAAAAAAGAAAAGAAAAAAGAAAAAGAAAAAGTATTGGTAGGCCTTTACGAGGAAAAAATTTAAAAATTGGGGAGAAGAAATGATCAGAAAATTCCACAATAGGGGCTGGAGCGATAGCACAGCGGGTAGGGCGTTTGCTTTACACACAGCTGACCCGGGTTCAATTCCCAGCATCCCATATGGTCCCCTGAGCACCGCCAGGGTTAATTCCTGAGTGCAGAGCCAGTAGTGACCATTGTGCATCGCCAGGTGTGACCCAAAAAAAGCAAAAAAAAAAAAATTCCACCATAAAAACAAAAAGAAGAGAGTCATACAGGTGTCAAAAGGCATATGGGGAAAGCTCTGCCTTCCTAACATCAGGGAAATACAAATCAAAACCGCACGAGAGAGCAGCCAGGCCAGAGAGACGGACACGCGCCACCGAAGATAAATAAATGAATAAATAAAGCAATCAGTGTTGGGGTGAACGCGGGGACAGGAACCGCTCACTGCCGGCCGGAGCGTCGACTGGCCAGCCCTTCTGGGCGCAGTAGGGACAACTCCAGACACTGGGGTCTGAGCGTCCGTGTGACCCAGGGACTCCACAACCCCACTTAGAGAGTGTCCAGGGCCAGAGAGTCGGTATCGGAGTGAAGCCGTTCGCCGTGCACACAGCTCACCCTCATCCCCAGAGCCGTGTGGCCCCCCAAGAACCCGTCCCCAAGCCTCGAACTGGAGGGACCTCCGAGAACTGCTGGGATGAGCCAAATCCCATCCCAAAAGAGTGTGGAAGTAAACTCAGCAAAGGACGGGAAAGGCTCGTACCACACGCCGTTATTAAAGGGAATAGAAAACACACGTTTAAAGCATAGATTCCCTGTTCATGGAGAACTAATGTTGGTGACGTGGCCACCGTGGGCATTAGGAAACATCCCACAGATGCAGTGCATCCCCGTCCGAATCCCTGTGGAACCCAGCAAGGCCACACAGAAGCTGCTTCACGTGCATAAAACGGTAGCACTCAAGCCCATATATATATATATATATATATATATATATACACATATATATACAGGCCTCATGCATGAAGGTACCGGCAGAGGAACCCAGGTGTGTGCAAATCCATCAACGGCCAACATCCAGAGACTTAAAAGCAAGCTCCCAGAAGCAAAGCGGCCACGAGATATCTTTAGCCTACTTCTCCCTCTGGGAGAAACTGGCAAGCTTCTGAGAGTTTCCTGCCCCCATGGGACAGCCTTGCAAGCTCCCCATGGTGTATTCATATGCTAAATCCAGTGACAAGCTGGATCTCATTTCCCTGACCCTGAAGAGCCCCCAGTGCAACATCGTTGGGAGGGCCAAGTCGAGAGAGACTTCAGAGATCTCAGGGAAAGGACGAAATGAGAGATTACTGAGCCCACCCAAGAAATCGGTGATTAATGGGATTTTTGTGATTCGTGATATATATATATATATATATATATATATATATATATATATATATAATTCAAAAAGTCACACCAAAAGGCAGTTCTGGTCAAAGACAAGAGACACTGCAACACCTGACCAAGAACATACTCTAAAATATAGTCATCAAAACTGTATGGGAGTGGAATTAAATCAGATTTTCCTGTCAATGAAATAGAGTTGAGAATTCAGAAGTAAAACCCCAGGTGTGTGGGCAATTATTTAATGACAAAGGGGCTCGGTGCAGCAACAGAGGAAGGGAGATCTCTTCAGCAAGTGACGCTGGGAAAACTTGATCCTCACATGCAAAAAAGAACAGAGGGACGGAGCCCCTATCTCACACCAAAACAAACACTAACTCAGATGAATCTATAAGGTACGCGGAGGGAAATGGAGCCAGAACTCGCCTTATCAGCCTCACAGGTGTCTCCGTTGATTTGTCCTGTTGGCAAAGAAAACAAAAAGGGACTGAGCAAAATAAACAAATGGGGCTACATCGAACTGAAAATCTCTCGCACTGTGCAATAAGACATGGCTGAAGCAAAAAGACGCCC
Source organism: Sorex araneus (assembly GCF_027595985.1). Classification (NCBI taxonomy): domain Eukaryota; kingdom Metazoa; phylum Chordata; class Mammalia; order Eulipotyphla; family Soricidae; genus Sorex; species Sorex araneus. The sequence goes on from NC_073303.1 coordinate 1,549,236, forward strand.
TGGCAACTGAGGGAAACCCTTCACACACCGCACGTCTGGCCCGGGGGGTGCCGCACGCGGAGGCACTCGGAGCTCCGCAGGACGGAGAGCGGAACCAGAGGAGATGGACAGACGCTTCCCGAAGGAGGGCGTGCAGACGGCCAACAGGAGCAGGACCCCCGGGTGCTGCCTGGCCAGAAAGAGCCTCTGATGCCCCCAGACAAGGCTGCCTCGGGAACTGCGATGCGCGGCCAGAAAGCTGTTGTTTCATTTGGTTTTTCAGGGGCGTGAAAAGCTTCCTCTTGTACTTGCAACTAATTCACCACAACCTGGAACTCAGACGATTGTCCGTTTCTTCACGAGGACAGTGCTTCCCGGATACCCCTTATGAACGGCCCCCTAAGAATGGGGGTTTTGCACCCAAGGGCAGTAGAGACAAGGGCCAGGACGATCTCTCTGTGGTCGGCAGCCAGCCTCAGGAGCGGGGGGAGAAGCCGGCTGGGATGGAGAAGGGGTCACTGAGTCAGGGATGGTTGGAGGGGTCGCTCGGGATGGGAGGTGTGTGCTGAAAGTAGACAAAGGACCAAAGGTGACGGCCTCTCGGTGTCTGTATTGCAAACCATGATGCCCCAAAGGAGAGGGGCGTGGCCCAAAAACAAAGCAAAGTAAAGTAAGTCCTGGGTCTGGGGAGTTCGAGGGGAGGAGTGGGTAGAGTTTGGGGCCATATTTGCATATTTGCTATTTAAAAAGAGTTTTGGTTTTGTTTTTTTTGTTTGTTTGTTTGTTTGTTTTGCTTTTTGGGTCACACTCGGCGATACACAGGGGTCACTCCTGGCTCTGCACTCAGGAATTACTCCTGGTGGTGCTCAGGGGACCCTATGGGATGCTGAGAATCGAACCTGGGTCGGCCGCGTGCAAGGCAAACGCCCTCCCCGCTGTGCTATCGCTCCAGCCCCATTAAAAAGAGTTTTTTAAGGAGAAAAAAATAATGCTTAGAAAACAAGCGTTTAGGAAAGTGTGAAGGTGGGGCTCCGCGGCTCAGGCATGGCCGAGACCCCCCCCAGAGTGACCTCATGGCCCCCGGGCCCCAAGCCAGCAGCAGCCTGACTCCTGGGCCCGGGGCGAAGGCCTGGGGGAGACTCATGCAGCCACCGGCGCCCCCAGGGCCTCCTGCACCCCACCAGGTCTTGGGGCAAGAACTGGAATCAGGAAGGAACCTGGATGGGACAGCAGGACAGGACACAGAGCAGAGCCCTGCACAGGCCTGACCCTGCACCCAGCCCTGACCCTCAGCACCCAGCCCTGACCCCATAGCACCCAGCCCTGACCCCGACCCAGCCCAGACCCCTCAACACCCAGCCCTGACCCTCAGGACCCGCCCTGACTCCTCAGCACCCAGCCCTGACCCTCAGCACCCAGCCCTGACCCTCAGCACCCAGCCCTGACCCCTCAGCACCCGCCCTGACCCTCAGGACCCGCCCTGACCCCCACACCCAGCCCTGACCCCTCAGCACCCAGCCCTGACCCCCATCACCCAGCCCTGACCCCATAGCACCCAGCCCTGACCCCAGGCACCCAGCCCTGAACCCACAGCACCCAGCCCTGACCCTCAGCACCCTACCCTGATCCTCAGGACCCGCCCTGACCCCCACACCCAGCCCTGACCCCTCAGCAACCAGCCCTGACCCCCAACACCCAGCCCTGACCCCATAGCACCCAGCCCTGACCCCAGGCACCCAGCCCTGAACCCACAGCACCCAGCCCTGACCCCTCAGCACCCAGCCCTGACCCTCAGCACCCAGCCCTGACCCCACAGCACCCAGCCCTAACCCCTCAGCACCCAGCCCTGACCCTCAGCACCCAGCCCTGACCCTCAGCACCCAGCCCTAACCCCACAGCACCCAGCCCTGACCCCACAGCACCCAGCCCTGACCCCTCAGCACCCAGCCCTGACCCCACAGCACCCAGCCCTGACCCCACAGCACCCAGCCCTGACCCCTCAGCACCCAGCCCTGACCCCACAGCACCCAGCCCTGACCCCACAGCACCCAGCCCTGACCCCACAGCACCCAGCCCTGACCCCACAGCACCCAGTCCTGACCCCACAGCACCCAGCCCTGACCCCACAGTACCCAGCCCTGACCCCACAGTACCCAGCCCTGACCCCAGGCACCTAGCCCTGACCAGTTCCACTGAAGGAGCTCTGAGCACAAAGGAAGGTGGGAAGATGGGAAGGGAAGAACGGAACCAGCCCCAGCACCCCCTCAGTGCTCCACTCTGCCATCTCCCGACCCCCGCGGGCTGGAGGCTGCCCCCCGCCCCCCCCCCCCCGTGAGACCCTGGGGCCTTTGGAGCTTCCGGCACGCACGGGCACTTTGCGTCTCTCCTCGACACTCAGGCAGCCTGTGGCCTGCACACTGCAGGGGTCCCACCTGAGTGCAGGGGCTGCTAATGCCACACGTGTGGGCGTGAGCCTGGGAGGGTGCACACACGGGTACACGCACACGGGTACACGCACACGGGTACACGCACACGGGTATACGCACACGGGTACATGCACACGGACACGTGCACATGGGTATGCGCACATGGGTACATGCACATGGGTACGCACACAGGTATGCACACACGGACACATGCACATGGGACTCGCACATGGGTACATGCACACAGGTACTCGCACACGAGCATGTGCACATGGGTATGTGCACATGGGTATGCACACATGGATACATACATGTGGGTACACGTGCATGGGTACACACATGGATACACGCACATGGGTACACGCACACAGGTACGCACACACGGGTACGTGCACACAGAATGGGCCGCTCCCGCCCGGCCCGACGGCCCTGACATATGGTTCTCATACGCCCCCTTTATAGCACTGCTGAGGGGCTAGCGCACCATGAACACTTAACAGATACTAAAAACGGGGTTTTAACTTTAAGAGTGAAGTTTAAAAATCCAGTCCGTTTTAAAGGGCTTAATGTACCATAAAAATTCAAAGGCATCGGTACCATTTGGTCAATTAGAGCATCTTGGTCGGACCTTTGATTCGGCTGGTAGACGGGAAGGGCGGCACGGCGCTGACGGGCGTCCCCCGCTCTGCACGCAGAGACCTCTCCGGGGGGTCTCTCCACGGCGCAGGATTGTGCCGCGTCCCCACGTGTTTACCCTCTCCCGGAAAGACAGAAGGCAGAGAGAAACCAGAATTTATCTGAACAAATGAGGAAATGTTTCCTAAAGAGACACTTTCCTTTGAGGAAGAGAGGAAGAGATATGTGAGCAAGAGAAGCATGATGGGGGGAGGGAAGGAGGGAGGAAGGAAGGAAGGAAGGAAGGAAGGAAGGAAGGAAGGAAGGAAGGAAGGAAGGAAGGAAGGAAGGAAGGAAGGAAGGAAGGAAGGAAGGGAGGGAGGGAGGGAGGGAGGGAGGGAGGGAGGGAGGGAGGGAGGGAGGAGGAAGGAAGGAAGGAAGGAAGGAAGGAAGGAAGGAAGGAAGGAAGGAAGGAAGGAAGGAAGGAAGGAAGGAAGGAAGGGAGGGAGGGAGGGAGGGAGGAAGGAAGGAAGGGAGGGAGGGAGGGAGGGAGGGAGGGAGGGAGGGAGGGAGGGAGGGAGGAGGAAGGAAGGAAGGAAGGAAGGAAGGGAGGGAGGGAGGGAGGAAGGGAGGAAAGGAGGGAGGGAGGGAGGGAGGAAGGAAGGGAGGGAGGAAGGAAGGAAGGAAGGAAGGAAGGAAGGAAGGAAGGAAGGAAGGAAGGAAGGAAGGAAGGAAGGAAGGAAGGAAGGAAGGAAGGAAGGAAGGAAGGAAGGAAGGGAGGAAGGGAGGAAGGGAGGAAGGGAGGGAGAAGGAAGAAAGGAAGGGAGGGAGGGAGGGAGGGAGGAAGGATGAAGGAAGGAAGGAAGGAAGGGAGGAAGGAAAGAGGGAAGGAGGGAGGGAAGGAAGGAAGGAAGGAAGGAAGGAAGGAAGGAAGGAAGGAAGGAAGGAAGGAAGGAAGGAAGGAAGGAAGGAAGGAAGGAAGGGAGGAAGGAAAGAGGGAAGGAGGGAGGGAAGGAGGGAAGGGAGGAAGGAAGGAAGGAAGGAAGGAAGGAAGGAAGGAAGGAAGGAAGGAAGGAAGGAAGGAAGGAAGGAAGGAAGGAAGGAAGGAAGGAAGGAAGGAAGGAAGGAAGGAAGGAAGGAAGGAAGAGGGATGGGGATGAAGGAGAGCAGGGGAGGGGAGAGGGGAGAGGGGAGGGCAGCGCCCCGGCTGGGAGAGCTGTCGGGCCACAGCGGGGCTAGGCCGGCACTGCTCTGGCACCAGCCTGGCCCCCACTTGCCTCTCGTCGCCCCGAGAGCAGCGGGTGACGGGGTGCCTGGACGGAGCCCTGGCCGCGGGGGGGCAGCGAACAAGGGCCCGAGGGCCCTGCAGGCCAGTGGGGTGGCCAGCGCGGGGGGTGTCCAGGGCAGCTCTGCGTGGGCAGGCGAGGCCCCGGGCGGAGGTGGGACCAGGCGGGGGGGGGGGGGGGGTGGGGGGGCGGGGGTCCCCAGCCCGGACAGCCCTACCCAGCAGCCCTCTGCGGGGTGGGTGGGGGCAGGCTGGGCTGGCCGGGCCTTTGATGCCGGTTACTCTGGGGCCGCCTCACCCTGGGCCCCACTTTGAAGATAATGAGCCTTAAGCAGCGCGTAATTAGAGGGTGTGGTGCCAGGGAGAGTGTTTCCCTCCCAGGGCCCCTCTGATCATCCCACCCTGCTTATTTGGCCGATAGCGCATCAGCCCGCTCCCACCCGCCAGCCACCCGCCCGCCCCTCCAGGCACCCTGCGAGGGCCACCGCCGCCGTGCGCATCTGGGTGTGTGCGTGTGTGCATTTGTGCGGGTGTCGTGGGCACTTGTCTGCGTGCTGTGCACGTGTGCGGCCGTGTGTGTGTGTGTGTGTGCGCGCGCGCGTGTGCACCTGGGAGAAAGGTGTCTGCGTGTGTGTGCTTGTGCATGTTGGTGTGGTGAGTCGGGATGCATGTGGATGCGTGTGGGCTGTGTGCTGTGCCGTGTGTGCTGGCGTGTGCGTGTGCATGTTCTGGGTGGTTGACCCTGTGCACGGGTGTGCGTGCGGGCGCAGGTCTGCCTGGCCGTATGCGTGCTCAGGTGTGCACATGGGCAGGTGCACATGCATGTCTCACGCATGTGGCTCTCCGTGGGGCGCCCTGAGGAGCTCGGTTGCCGCGCAAGACCCCACACACGGCCCAGCCCGCCTGAGGCTTCACAGCAACTGGGCCGGGGCACGTGGGGGCCGCGGTGGTCACAGCGATGGTGGCCATCATGGTGGCCATCATGGCGGCGGTGGCCACGGTGGGGGTGATTGTGGCGGTCGTCATGGTGACGGTGGTCCTAGTGGGGCCCCGCTGGTGGTCACTCACGCTGGCTCTGGCCGCTGCTGTCGCTGGGTCAGTCCGGGGTTTGTCCTCACTGCACTGCAGGAATTCGGGGCACGCAGGCAGGAGCCCGCAGGTGCTCGGGCTGGGGCGAGCAACGGATGCCGAGACGTCGGCCCGGGAGTCACTCTCCCTCCTCCCCGCTGCTGGTGCTCCCCCCCGCCCCCGATGGCCAGTGGCCCTTTGCTGGAGCCGAGTCCCCCATGGCGGAGGCAGCAGGCCCCGGCACGAGGTCAGTGTGGGAACGGCCCCAGGCTAACACACAGCCCTCGGGGCTGTTTGGTCCTTGAAGGGATTCACCCCTCCCCCTCGCTGAGGAGTCAGCGGGGAAACTGAGGCACAGACGGGCAGACCACAAGGCCAGCAGTCAGCCCGGGTGTCCTGTCCTGCTGCCCACCCATATCCGTGGCCCAGGAACAGTCAGGCCCGGCCTAGGAGCGCCCAGGAGCCGGCCGGGAGGTAGAAGCTTCTGGGGCCCGGGGCCCCACTCAGCCCTGACCTCAGGCCAAGAATGCAGGTGGGGCAGGACCCCCCCACTCTGCCCCAGCCCTGCCCCCAGACATCACCACCTGGGCCACGGTCCCCGTCACCCGCCGCAGGTCAGGAGTCCTCTTCAGTCCTTACGGACCTTGGAAAAGGGCCTTTCTGCAGCCCAGAGAACTTGCTTTTCAGGTCTGGGGAGAACCAGCGTGTCCAGGCCCCGAGGAGGCAAAGCCCCTGCCCCCAGCAAACAAACAGGAAGTCCACTCCCGGTCAGTCGCACCCAGGCAAGCGGGCCGGGGAGAGGCCCCAGGCCAGGCCCCACCACGGCCAGCACAGCCGTGGCCAGCTCAGGTCCAGTCTGTGCTGTGAGGCGGAGCCCAGACGGCCCCAGGGCGGGCGTCCACCCCCCCCCCACTGCCCGGGACCCTCTGAGACGGCCCTGACCCAGCCCCCTGGGGTGATGAAACCTCAGCCCTGGGCTCCTGTTGGGGCCACACCCTCCGCCCCTCGGGGACCACGGGCACGCCGACGGCCCGCCCAGGGAAGGTCAGAGAGCACAGAGTGACCCCCTGAACTCTGACCCCCTCCAGGGCTCTGCTCAGGGTACCCCCAGGACAAGCATCTGCGTCTCTCGCAGAACCGGCCCCAGCCCAGGACAGCCAGAACCTGGAACAGGGACGCAGAGACGGGCGCAGAGACGGGACGCAGAGACAGGACACAGAGATCAGGACGCAGAGACAGGACACAGAGACGGGACGCAGAGACAGGACACAGAGACGGGGCGCAGAGACGGGGCGCGGAGACGGGACGCAGAGACCAGGACACTGCGGGGACCAGGACGCAGCCCCGTGCCCTGTTGCGGTGGGGGCCTTGTTCTCCTCTGCAGGGGCGGAGGGGGGCGGTTACGGCATCGCCACACTCTGAGGCAGCAGTTGGCCCTGAGGACGGGCCTGGGGCCGTGGCCATGGGGAAGTGGAGGGAGCGGGACACGGCGGGGGAGGGCCGGGAGGGGACGCGGCCTCTGAACCGTCACAGGGGCCTGGGGCCGCCGCGAGGACACTGCTCGGGCCATAGGGCATCTAGAACCTTCTCGGATCCACACGCGTGCCTGCCCCATCAGGCCCAGGGCCCGGCCCAAGGCTGACCCCCACACCTGTCCGGGGGCACCCACCCTCCGTCCTTCTCCACGGGGAGAGGGGGCCTGGGGGTCGAGACCTCCCGCGGGGGCCGCCCTGAGCCGTGACCCTGCGGCAGCCAGGACTCCCCCCCTCGCCCTGCCTCCATTTCCCCACCGTCCACCCCAGTCGTGAGGGCAAAGCTGCCCCCCCCCAGGCTGCCCGACACGTGCCAGGAGCTGCTCCCGCCCCCAGCCCGGCAGGGGTGCAGGGCCAGCAGCAGGGGGCGGGGGGGGGGGCCCCCCCGGGCTGCTCTGGGAGGCGGTGGGTGGGGTAATTAGGGCGTGGCGGGCGGCTGCACCCCTCAATTACCTAATGAGCAGTGGGCCGAGATGGCAGATGGAGGGGCCATTAGCGCCTTTCATCTCTGATGACACCTTCCTGCTGACGGGCGCGTGGGCGAGCCCAGACACCCTGGCAGTGACCGGGAGGGCGGCCCTGCCCTGGTCCCTGCAGCGGCCTCGTCCCCGAGGCCACCTGCCGCCTGCACTGGCCACCGCGGGGACAGAGTCCTGAGAGGGCCCCGGCGCCCCCGAGGCCGAGCTGGCCTGGACCACGGCCCCCGGCTGCCCCGCTGGGCCACAGGCCACCCTGCCTTCGGGCATGGCCACGCAGCTGGCCAGAGAGACGGGGGGACGTGGCGGCCGGAGAAACTCGGGGGTCCTGCCGCAGGGTCGAGGTCGGGGGCACCCGCTCTCTCGGCCGCTGACCTCCTGGGCACCCGGCCACAGCGGCCAGGCCAGGCCAGTGTCCAGACTGGCCCCGCGCACGGTGACCCCGTCACAGCCGCAGACACTCTGCAGGTGGCAAAGGACACCTCCTCGGGGCCACCTCCCCGGGGCCACCTCCCCGGGGACACAGAGTCCCTGCGGCCCCAGTGCCCGCCCCAAGTGCTCTCAGGCTCGTGTCCATCGAGTGTCCCGCTGGCAGCCCTGGCCCAGCCCCCGGCGCTGACCCGTGTCCTGCTGCCGGCAGGCGGGGCCGCTGGGGACACGCCGCCCCGAGACTGGCCACCTCCCCCCTCCCTGCACACGTGCGTGTCCCCCACTCGGGACAGAGCGAGCACAGGCGGGACCGGCAGGCCAGGGCACAGTCAGTGAGCTGTGCCACATGCTAGCACACGTGAGCACACGCCAGCACACATTGTTGCGCGTAACTCACATGATAGCATACCAGTACATAGATGGCCACACCTGCTAACGTGGGTCACATGTCAGCACATGTCTGTGCATCCTGCAGACAGGGCCTGCACACCCATACATCATACATGGCACACGTGACACGCCAGCACATGAGTGGCACAGCTGCCGACATGCTCTACAACCCATCACATGCCTGGCACGGGCTGCCTCCACGGGCTCCGTGTGAGCACAAACATGGTACATACTCTGGCATGGCTTCAGTCAGCACATGTGTGGAACATGCTCTGTCACGGCTGCGCCCAGCACACGTGAAGGCCAGTGCCCTCTGCAGGCAGCCCCGCTACCCCAGGCGGGCGCGAGCAGAGCAGGGCGGGGGCAGCGTCCACACAGCCGTCCTTCCCGGCACCGCAAGGGCCCCCGTTTTCGATTGTGTCGCAATCACCACCCCCACCCCCCGCCTCTGCCCAGAGCCTCCTCCAGGGACCCTCAGTGCATGTTTGCTCCACATCAGAGAAGGTGCGATCTGGGCAGTCAGGAGGAGTCACTGCAGCCGAGCCCCCCTCGCACGATGGTCTGGGGGCTGCTGGCTGGGGTGGGGAGCTGCCTCTACACCCAGATTTTCCCTGGCTTTCCTCCTCTGTGCAGACTCCCAGGATTTTTCCCTGGCCTTCCTCCTCCGTGCAGACTCCCAGGATTTTTCCCTGGCCTTCCTCCTCCCTGCAGATCCCCAGGATTTTTCCCTGGCCTTCCTCCTCCCTGCAGACTCCCAGGATTTTTCCCTGGCCTTCCTCCTCCGTGCAGACTCCCAGGCTCCTGCTCTCAGCCCCCAAGACAGTGAAGGCAGCTTCTCTGCTTCCCTCCTGCTATTTTCTGCTCCCTCCATAGCAAAGCAGAGAAGCTCAAGGCTGTAAGGGCAGCTGGGAACGTGCCGGTCTCGGGCCGAGCCAGGCCCAGAGGATGCTCCAGCCGCCTCTAGTCCAGCCTTTCTGTGCCCCTGGAGTCGCGGCCTGCTCGGGCGTCCACCTCGCGGTCAGCCACCCGCTGGCCCCTGCGCTTGCCTCCCTCTCCCCGCCGGCCAGTCTTCAGGAGAGCACTGTCCCGGGGGCTCGGGCTGGCCGTGCCGGGGGCTCGGGCTGGGCCGGGCAGGCGCGGGAGCCTCGCGCATCAGCCGCGAACATGAATATTTCACCTGGGCTATCTGTGCGCCCGCTCAAACTTTTATCTCCGACATTCTTTATCATCTTTTCATTAAGTTCTCAAGCGCTAATGGTTTCCGAGTTCCCGGGCAGGGAAGACGCGCTGAGTGATGAAAGCTCATTACTCCTCCCCAGAATGCTTGTTAATTCAAATGATGGTATTAAAGCTAGAGTAGCCTTCAGCGCTGGGTGATTTCTGGCGTGCTTTATCATGTATCAATATATACTCTGTTTGTCAAAACTGCCCAGGGCTGGGGCTGACACTCTCCCGGGCAGGGCCGGGCGCTCCCCGGGCTCGGGGCCCGCGCAGGTGACCGCCGCACCCTGGAGTGGCCGCCCGGTTACCCTCGGAGCGCGGCTCCCTCCGGGGGCCGAGGAAGCCAGTGTTCTGAAAAGGGGCGTCTGGCCGGAGGGCTCCGTCCACCTCCCCAAACATGACCACTCGGAAAGGACACAAGCAGACGGCACTGGGGACACGCCGTGGACCCCGCTCTGCTGCGAGGGGACACAGGCCTGGGGGACCCTCCGCTTTTACCCGAGAGCTGCTGTTAGCTGCCTCTGCGTCCCCCCAAACATTTCCCCCTTCAGCGTGTCCGTTTGGAGGGGCTGGGGGCTCCCAGGCAGTGCTCAGGGGGCTCTGGGGTCACCAGGCGGGCCAGACTGTTTAATGTCAGGGTCCGAGGGTGCGGGGCTACGGCCCCAGGGTCACCCGGTAGTGTCCAGCGGCCTCTGGGGCCACATGCAGCGATGCTGGGGGTCACACGGGGCAGGGGTCTGGCCCCTGAGTCCCTGCTGGCCCCAGTTTCAAGGTCCCAGCGGAGTCCAGCGGAGGGGACGGAGGGTCACGATTCCCGACTGCCCCCTCCTGCTGCCCAGTGGCCGGTCACAGCCCGGCCGTGACCCAGGGCCAGCGGGAACGCGCCCTGGAAGCGCCAGCAGCAGGAGGTCCTTCCTTGGCAGCCCCCGGCCAGGGTCCACTGCTGACCCCTCTGGGCCAGGCCTCGCCCCCACGCCAGCCGCTGTAAGCTGAGGTCGGCCCCAGAAGGCGGGACTTGGTGGGGGGACGCACAGGTGCCAAGAGGAATCTTAGCTGCCCGCCCGGGCCCGGGCCCAGCTGCCCCCGCATTGCTGACCTCAGGGCCGGGCGGCAGGTGAGTCCACTCTAAGCTCCGCGGTGGCGGGGCTAGCTGGGGCCTCCTCCAGAAGGGCAGTGGGTGAGAGACGGGGGCCCCGAGGTTCTCCCTGGGGGGGGGGGGGAGATGCGGGCGGGAGGGGCCGGCGTCACACGTGTGCGTTGCCTGTGGCCAGCCCAGACTCCAGCCCCGTCCCCGAGAAGCATGGCTGAGCGTGGCCGGTGACTTGAGTGTCCTGGGACCACAGGGCTGAGCAGCGCCTCCCGGGACCCTCTGCCCGCCCCGTGGGCCCCAGCCCGCCCACGTCCTTCAGCCCTGCCGAGCCTCAGTTTCCTCCCCTGAGCCCGTCTGCCGAGGGAGAACTCTCGGCTCGGGGCCGGGGCCAAGGGCAGAGAACAGCCACCGCCCGCGAGCTGGGCTGCGGCCACCCGCCCTCCCCCGGCTCGGGCACTCCGGCCCAGCCCGTGTGTGGGGGGCCACTGGCCAGGAGCCGGGGGCCACCCCCAGGCCGGCCCGTCTCCTTCCAGCCATGGACGTGGGCGAGTCACCTGCCTTTCAGGAGCCCAGCCTGTCACCCTCCTGGCAGGGGTGACATCAGCTTCGGGGCCGGGTGGGGTTCCAGTAAATGACACCCTCCTCCCGGGGCGGGCTCAGGGCGGAGGGAGATGGTGGATCTCAAACGGATTCGAGTGTTGTCAGGCCAAGAATAACACGTGGGGCTGAGCTGGGCGCATAGGAAGGGGCCGAGACGACATTTTTAACTGATTTTCAGGAGAGAAGATAGCTCTGGGACGAGGCATACGCCAGGCTCATGGCCAGCCACACGTGGGACCCAAGCAGAGCCCAAAGGTGGTCCTTAACAATGCCAGGTATGGCCCTCCCCCCAAAAAAAGGAAAGAAACTTTGGGCTGGACTAAAAAGGGTGTCACTGAGTTCTACGCTGGGTGGCTTAGTGGGTGTCCGTCCAGAAGGGCGAGGCAGGTACAGACTAGGACAGGTCACTGTAGTGACCAAAAGGTGAGTGCGAGGAACAACATCGGGGCCTGACTCTCTTCCCAGCTTTCAGATGCCTCAGAACTAAGAATCGTCCTCCCCTGGTGAGGCAGCTGGACAAATGCAGGGGGAACATGTGGGTGTGTGGACGCATGAGAGGAGGAGGAAGGAAGGAAGGAAGGAAGGAAGGAAGGAAGGAAGGAAGGAAGGAAGGAAGGAAGGAAGGAAGGAAGGAAGGAAGGAAGGAAGGAAGGAAGGAAGGAAGGAAGGAAGGAATGGATGGAGGGATGGACGGATGGATGGACGGACGGACGGATGGATGGATGGATGGATGGATGGATGGGTGGGTGGGTAGAGGGATGGATGGATGGATTGGTGGGTGGGTGGGTGGAGGGATGGATGGATGGATGGATGGAGGGAGGGAGGGACGGACGGACGGACGGATGGACAGACGGATGGATGGATGGATGAATGGATGGATGGATGGATGGATGGATGGATGGATGGATGGACATGGTGAATGGGTAGATGGATGAATAGATGGATGGATGGAAGGATGGATGGATAGATGTTGGGGACTGTTCAGGACCCTGAACAAAAGAGGACCCCAAAACCTTTACCCTGGACAAACCGGAAAGTTCCATTACCAGCTTTGCATAACCTGAGGCACAGGTGCCCTTGTCACAAAGGAAATAGCTAAACTCAAGAAGTAAAAGTAGCCCAGGGCAGGTAACCACGAGACCCCAAAAAGCCCGTAAAGTAGAATGCCTTCCTCTACACTAAAAGCCTTGTGCATTCCTCCTGACAGATGCTCCTGCCAGATAAACCCTTGTCTTCCTCTCCCCACTATTTCTCAACCTACTCTTGGAGATTATTGTAAGCCCACCAAATAACACCCCAACTTTTCCTTATTTGGTCTGAGAAGACAATTCCCTGATGATTGACAACTCATGTACCAACCCCCTGCTAAAAAAGGTATAAAATCAGCATGGCTGTTAATAAAGACACTCTTGATCGGTACTTATCGTCTTGAGCCCCCTATTTATTGTCCTCACCAGTTATATTTTCAGATCGGGACTGCTCATAGAACCCACCCAATTAGGAGCGCTTTCCACTGTTGTCTCTCCGGCCCGCGAGATCTCCGGGGGAACGCGCAACTGGCGGATAGATGGATGGACATGGGTGGATGGGTAGACAGATGGATGGATGGATGGATGGATCAATCGATCGATCGATGGATTGATGGATCGATGGATGGATGGTGGATGGATGGATGGATGGATGGATGGAAGATGGAAGGATGGATGGAAGGATGGATGGATAGATGGATGGACATGGGTGGATGGGTGGACGGGTGGATGGTTGCACAGATGAGTGGATGAATGGATGAGTGAATGGATGGATAAGATGAAAAGGCAGATGAACAGAAGAGGGTCGGATAATGGCGAGCTAAGGATGATGGTGGATGGACCAGTGAGCCAGTGGGCAAACCGCAGTGTCCCCCACTGACTTGAGCTTTCCAGATCATAGCTAGGAAAGGCTAACAAAGCATATTCTTAAATAAAATAAACAGAAACCTATAAAAATTATGACAATAATTAGGGAGGTTTGAATAATGCATTTTCTACATTAATAACTATTTCTTGGCTTGGTTATGGAGTGTCCTGAAGTTATAGTTTTCATATTGAATTCTTTCTCTTTCCAGACTTTGCACCACACCTGGTGGTACTCCTGGCTCTGTGCTCAGGGTCACTCCTGACGGGGCTCAGGGGCCTAGAGAGGGGCCAGAGATGGAACCTGGGCCGGCGTGTGCAAGGCAAGTGCCTCCCTTCTGTACTATCACTCCAGCCTCTCGTAGTAAATTTTTAAGAGATTCTGGTGGCTGGGGTTGCTCCAAAATAGCCTTGGATAGAAGGAGGGCCGTGAAGGGAGACACGGGAGACAGGAAGGACCGGGAGCTGGGCATTTGGGACAGGGGTGATGGGTGTGTGTGTATGTGTCTACATCATGTGTGTACGTGTAGGCGTCACATGTATATGTGTGTATGTGTGCACATCATGTGTGTACATCATGTGTGTATGCATCATGTATAGATGTGTGTATGTGTCATCACATGTACATGTGTGTGCATCATGTGTACATGTGTGTGTGCATCACATATTTGTGTATGTGTGTATATGTGTATATGCATGTATGTGTGCATCATGTGTATATATGTATATGCATGTATGTGTGTGCATCATGTGTGTGCATATGTTATGTGTGTGCATCACATGTGTATGCGTGTATATGTGTGTATCATGTGTGTATGTTATGTGTGTATGTGATGCATATGTTATGTGTGTGCATCATGTGTGTATGTCTGTATGTGTGTATGTGCATTATTGTATATGTACGTGTGCATGTGCCTCATATGTGTATGTGTGTGTATCCCAGCTTTTTCTACATGCTCCCTTGGCATCCGTGCATGCTCTCCTCGCCTGCCTCCGTGAGAAGTGCTCCCAACCATGTCTGACGCGTTGGGAGGCTGGGACACCCCAGCAGGACACGGAGACGCTACTCGCACCCAGATCCAGGGTCAGGGCCCAGGTGGGAGCACAGGGAGGGCTGGCACTGAGCACCTGCTGCCCGACCCGGCACAGGCAGAGAGAATTTGAGCTGGGTGAGGAGCACCCTGCCGAGAGTCCCCTGGAGGCTGAGCCGGGCATGAACGCTCTCGCTGAACTGAGGCGCAGTGGAACCCTGGTCCTGATCTACGCACGCCCGCGCCAGGTTCCGCGGGGGCCCCCGCCGGGGGCAGGGCCACGGGGCCACGTCTGCATATTCATAAGCCCGGCAGGCGATGCATATTCTTGACGTTCCCGATTTATTTCTGTGTCCATTTTCTCTCCAAAGCCTGCGTCGCCGGAATACACATGGCGGGGACGTAATTTTATTCATATGTTTGGACATAAAAAATGCCATTATGCAGCCTAATAATCCCTCTTGGCGGCGAGAATCATTTTTTTTAACAACCACCAAAAAAAAAAAAAGAAAAAAGAGGGAGAGAAGGAAGGAAGGAACCGAGAGACGGAGCGAGAACGCAGCTCGCGATCTGTCTCCTCTGGGCGCTGCTGACGGATCACCGCGGGGTCCCCGAGGCCGCCCACTGACAGATGCCGGCCTGCACCGGGGAAGCCTTTGTCTGTCCCCGCGGCTGGACACCGGGGCAGGGGCCGGGGGCTGGGGGCCAGGGCCAGGGCCGGGGGCCGGGAAAGGTGCTGCCCTGCCGGCCTCAGCCCCCCAGCCCTCCAGGGGGAAGCTCAGCGCCAGCGGAAGCGCCGAGGGAGGGGCCAGATGGCGGAGCCGAGCCTGGCGCAGGCGGGACCCAGACAGGACAGGAACTGGGGGCCGGGGGTACCCGGTCATCGGGAGACCAGGGCGGCAGGGGGAGCCTCGGGAACGGAGAGGACCAGGGTGGGGGAGCCCCAGAGAGGGGAGGGGCCCCAGGGGGCCGTGCTGCTGCTCAGCCACTCCAGCCCACAGCTGTGCCCACCACGGGCCCCACGGCCCCCAGAGTCCCCACGGCTCCCCCTGGGCAGCCCCACTGTCCGCCCGCATCAGAATCCAGCACCGCCGCCCCCACCCCCCCCGCCCAGGGCCAGCCCGAGGCCTTCTTGGCCTGAAGCCTCGTGGGAGAAAGGGCCCCATCTGCCCTGAGACCAGCCCTGGGACTGAGGGCCCTGGGGACCCCCCTCAAGACCCCCCTCAGGGCCCCTCCTTGGGACCCCCCCTCAGGACCCCCCTCAAGACCCCCCTCAGGGCCTCTCCTTGGGACCCCCCTCAAGGCCCCCCTCGGGAGCCCCCCGGGAGCGCCCTGGACCCCTCCCGACTCAGTTCCCAGGACCCATAGCGACCCCGGGAGGTGCGTCTGCCTCGCTCACATACAAATCTGGGTTTTCAGAACAAACTCAGGCCCAGGGGTGGTGCCGAGGCGGGGACAAGCCCCTGAGAGGGGCCCCAGGTCCCCCAGCGCCCACCGCCGTGAGGCCCCCCGCCCAGCACACACAGGCCCGGGAGCACGGCTGGGTCTGGCCCCCCCAGAACGGGGACCGTCCTGTTAGGGTCCTTCAGACACCACGTCTGGCCTGGCGGGAGCGAGGGAACCGCACGGCACGGTCAGCCCAGCGGTGGCCACTGGCCTCCCCAGCCAGGCGCCAGGGCGGGAGCAGCAGGGAGGACGGGCTTCCCCGGGGGCTTCCGGGGCCCCCTCGCGGTGAGGGAGGGGCTCGCACCCCCTGCCGGAGCCTCTCCGGGAAACTCAGCCCTGAGTCCGTTTCTGAATTCAAGGGCACGAGAGAAGCTTCACTGAGGGGCTGGCGTGATAGCACAGCGGGTAGGGCGTTTGCCTTGCACGCGGCCGACCCGGGTTCGAATCCCAGCATCCCATATGGTCCCCTGAGCACCGCCAGGAGTAATTCCTGAGTGCATGAGCCAGGAGTGACCCCTGTGCATTGCTGGGTATGACCCAAAAAGCAAAAAAAAAAAAAAGAAGAAGAAGAAGCTTCACTGAAGTGGAGTGGGGTGCGGAGATGGGCCAGCGGTCATGAGCCGTCCCGGGTCCAGACAACTCCGGCCACACGACGTCTCCTGCTCTTCACCCCCGATGGACCAGGAGTGGCCCACGCTGGGGGGGTGTAAGGCAGGAGGCCGCGGGTCTCGATTAATGGGTAGACGTTCATGTATGTGTATTAGCACACAGGCCCACCTGTAACCGCGTGTGAGTAATCGCTCACACGGCCTCACGGCCCCGCTGACACAGGGCAGCCTCCACACTGTCTTCTAGGAAACTTCGATCGTTTTCAGTGGATTATTCTCAACAACAATATAAGACAAGTTATTAAGGGCGGCCGTTGGCGCAGGCTGGTGTGGTGTCTGGGAAAATTCAAACTACTGGTGGTGGGAAGGTGCAATGGTAGTGGGATTGGTGTTGAAAATTTTTTAATTTTTTCATTGAGCCGCCGTGAGATACAGTTACAAAGCTTCCGTGTGTGCGATTCAGCTGCACAGTGACCGGTCACCCATCCCGCCACCCGTGCAAACCTCCCACCCCCAATGTCCCCGTTGTCCCCCCCCCACTCCCACCCCAGTCCTTACCCGGCCTCTACGGCGGACAGTTGCCCGGATTCTCTCCCCCTAGTTTGGGGCATTATATTTCGCTCGGATATTCACCACATTCAAGCCTCCCCGGGGCAGACGCTGGGTCCTTTATCTTCCGTTGCTCACTTTGTGTATCAGGAAACAGTCCTGGGGGCCAGAGCGATAGCACAGCGGGGAGGGCGTTTGCCTTGCACTCGGCCGACCCGGGTTCGATCCCCGGCATCCCATAGGGTCCCCCAAGCACCGCCAGGAGTAATTCCTGAGTGCAGAGTCAGGAGTAACCCCTGAGCATCGCTGGGTGTGACCCAAAAAGAAAAAAGAAACAGTCCTGGTCCCCACATACCGGAGCCTGGAGACGCTCCTGGTCGCCGGGGTTCCGTCTGGAGAAGGCGTGGTGTTGAAATATTGAATGTGATAAATTATTGTGAACAACTGTATAAAATTTTAAAAATTTAAAAAGAAAAATGTTCAGAGCCCACAGAGAAAGGTCGAAGCATGAGGATGCCGGAAGCAGGGCGGGGGCGGGGGCCAGGGGGCCGGGGGGTGAGGGCAGCTGAGCCCCGGCCACGCGGGAGGGGCCGGAGCAGGAGT
Source organism: Sorex araneus (assembly GCF_027595985.1). NCBI lineage: Eukaryota > Metazoa > Chordata > Mammalia > Eulipotyphla > Soricidae > Sorex > Sorex araneus. The sequence continues at coordinate 1,566,476 of NC_073303.1, forward strand.
GCGGCCCGGCCTCTGCTTGTCTGCTTGTCCGTGCCGAGGTCCCGTGAGAAGGTGCGCGCGTGAAACACGCCTCCTGCTCCGTGTCTGACCTTCCTCTCATCTCCTCCCTTCTCTCCGTTGCTGTCCTGAGTCTTTTCCGTCCACCTCCTGCTACCTGAGCGACTTCTACCTCCCTTACGGCCTCTTCATCCACCGCCTCCCTGACTTGCCTGGGTAGAGAAGCTTTGAATTTTACCCCAAAGACTCCTCAAGTAAAATATTGTCTCATTCTGAACTGCATTCATTAGCAACCCTCCTCCCCACCACCAAAAAAAGGCACAAATTAAATCTGCAAATTGCCTTGTGCCCAAATTAGTGAGTTTATGGACAACTTTACACCTCAAGTGGCTTTAAGTAAAATTTAAAATCCACGGACGCCAAAGTTGCGGCATCTGAAAGGGCCTGTCTGACTCATTGCTATTTAAACTATTAAACATCATTTGCGTGATTATTCGCAAAGTAGCCTCTGAGGTCAGCGGGGGCCGGGCGGGCGCGAGGCAGTTACAGGGAGGAGGCGGTCCCGACGCAGACGAGAGACACGTGTTGCTTTTTCCTTTGTTCTGACGCGCGTCTGAGTTCCACGGCCGTGACGTGGCAAACGTTAGCGGAACCTCAACCAGAAGGAGGACATTTCTCAGAGAATATCCTCCTCTCTGGCTCCTCCCTGAGTGTGGGTGCGGCCCCCCACTCTCCTCGTCTCCCAGATCTAAAGGTCACCAGCAAACCCACCAGCCAAAGAGACACACGGGCGGCCGACCCCCGCCGTGGGGAAATGTGCCCATTCGGGAAAGGAGAGAGAACAGATGGTGTGTCTCCCCACTGCACGCACTCACTGCACCCACCCCCACCTGGAGCCTAGATGACCGGAGCAATGGCAGCCCTCTTGCAGCCATGAGGATTGAATTTCCCCCAAAACAGGGTGAGGCAGCCGGGGAGACCAGACATCAGCTTCTTGCTTTAAGTTCCGTCTTTCCATCAGTCAAACACCTTCCCGACTGGTCGCGTTGTGTTTGCTGAAAATCTTTGGAGACAGGTTGAGTGGAAATTTTCCTAGAGAAAACCAGATATGAAGGTAAGGGAAACTGCTGAAGGGTGCGGGCGGCTTCAGACAGGCAGGAGCCTGTGCTCAGGTCAGGGGGCCCCGGGGCTTCAGATAAAGCCGGTCCTGAGGCCCGCAGCTGATGAACGCACGCCAAGGTCCTTCACTCACAGACTGCCCTGCCCTCCCCCTCTCACCACCCAGACTCTCACCCACCCAGACTCTCACCCACCCAGACTCTCACCCACCCAGACTCTCACCCACTCCCAGACTCTCACCCACTCAGACTCTCACCCACCCAGACTCTCACCCACCCAGACCCTCACCCACCCAGACTCTCACCCACCCAGACTCTCACCCACTCACACTCTCACCCACCCAGACCCTCACCCACCCAGACTCTCACCCACCCAGACTCTCACCCACCCAGACTCTCACCCACTCACACTCTCACCCACCCAGACCCTCACCCACCCAGACTCTCACCCACCCAGACTCTCACCCACTCACACTCTCACCCACCCAGACCCTCACCCACCCAGACTCTCACCCACCCAGACTCTCACCCACTCACACTCTCACCCACCCAGACCCTCACCCACCCAGACTCTCACCCACCCAGACTCTCACCCACCCAGACCCTCACCCACCCAAACCCTCACCCACCCAGACTCTCACCTACCCAGACTCTCACCCACCCAGACCCTCACCCACCCAGACTCTCACCCACCCAGACTCTCACCCACCCAGACTCTCACCCACCCAGACTCTCACCCACCCAGACTCTCACCCACTCACACTCTCACCCACCCAGACCCTCACCCACCCAGACTCTCACCCACCCAGACTCTCACCCACTCACACTCTCACCCACCCAGACCCTCACCCACCCAGACTCTCACCCACCCAGACTCTCACCCACTCACACTCTCACCCACCCAGACCCTCACCCACCCAGACTCTCACCCACCCAGACTCTCACCCACTCACACTCTCACCCACCCAGACCCTCACCCACCCAGACCCTCACCCACCCAGACTCTCACCCACCCAGACTCTCACCCACCCAGACTCTCACCCACCCAGACTCTCACCCACCCAGACTCTCACCCACTCACACTCTCACCCACCCAGACTCTCACCCACCCAGACTCTCACCCACTCCCAGACTCTCACCCACCCAGACTCTCACCCACCCAGACTCTCACACACCCAGACCCTCACCCACCCAGACTCTCACCCACCCAGACCCTCACCCACTCCCAGACTCTCCGGCCCCCTGAGCTCCGTGGAGCAGACCCCGCCTGCCCCAACATGGGTCTCTCAGTGCACGGCCTAGTGGATCCGTGATGATGTCCCTGTCCATCAGGGGGACTGGACGGCCGTTTCTGAGTCTCCCTCTCTTGTGCTCTCTCCGCCTCCCTCTGGTCCTAAGCAGCCCCTCTGAGGGCCCCTCTGCCTGCCGTTGCCTGGGGAGCTGGACGCCTTGGGCGAGCCATTAGGAGCCGCATCTGGGTCTGGGCGGTTGTGGGCGGGGGGAGGGGCTGCCTGTGCACCCACCAGGGGTCCCCCAGTGGACGCTGGTCTGGCCCTAGGTGATCAGAGCCACTGAGTCCCCTCCCAGGAACTTCCTTTCTGACTCCAGAGGCCAGGACCGCCAGCCTGGGCTCAGCAGTTGGGGCGGGGCTGGAGGGGCACTGGGTTCGAGTGCTGACCGGGCTCCTGCCTGCCAGGGCTTCCCGCCACTGAGCCGTCCCCTTTGGGAGCTTCTCGCTGTGGTCACAGAGCTGGGCTGCCGTGAGCCCTGGCGCCTCCTGGGGTCCTTCCCCCCTCGCACTCACCCCCCTTGCTCGGGCCGCCCTTTCTGTGTCCTGTTCTATCCTGGGACATTGGACGAGCCGAAGCTTCATCCATTTCTTCCAGTTCCCAAAGTGGGGCCTAGAGCTGTTCGTCGGCCTCTGACGGGCCTTTGTGTTTCCTCGGCGCCCGCTGGCCTCCCCGGGGGGTCCTGACACTCGTCACCCCCGTCCTGGCTTCTCTCTGTGGGACGTCACGACTGCACTCAGGGCCACGACCCCTGTTTATCCCTTCCAAGAGCCAGCTCTTGGCTTCTTGGAGACTCTGAACTGCCTTTTGGGGTTCTCGATGGTGCCCTTTTTATTTCTATTTTGTTTATTTAGGGTCTACTTTTTGCTACTTTCCTTTTTCTACTGACTTAAGGTTTTTGTTGGTTTCTTTTCCCCCAGTTTCCTCTGCATAGGGGTAGAATCGCTCTCTGGGCCTTGCTTGCTAATGGAACCTGCCCTGTTGCCTTGCACTCCCCTTAGTTCTGCTCTCACGCTCGGCGCGTCTTAATAACCTGTCTTCATTTCATTTGTTTCCAGGAATCCTTTGGCCTCCTCCATACCCCAAATTTTATTTGAAAACATGTGGTTTCATCTCCCGGGGTTTGGGGGCGGGGGAGGGGGAGCAAGGTGATCCGAACAGACCCTCGGTATGATCTCGGACCCATGACCACCAGCACTTGTGTCCTGGCCCCATGGCTGTCCGGTAACGTTCCGCGCGCACAGGGAGTGTGTGATCAGCTTTGGGGGGAGAGACTCAGCCCGACCCCGTGACCCCGGTGGCTAATGCTGCTCCTTTCCTGACTTTGGCCTGGACGGTCAGGGTAGTGGTTCGGGCGGGCACTGAGGCCTCCTGCCACAGCCGTGGGGCCGGGGGTCCGTCTCTCGGCCCTGCTGGGGGCTGCCTGACCCACCACACGGCCCCTCCTCTGCTTCTGCGTTAACAAGGGTTAAGCCCTCTTGATGTCGAGATCCCTTAATCATCACACAACATCGTCCCCGTCTCCTGGGACTCTCCATCTGCAGCGTGTCTGGCAGATGTCCGGAGCGGTCCCTGTGGCTGAAGGCCACTGTCGCCTGTTTGCTTCCCTCCGGCTCTGAACCTGTGTGTCTCACGACATCCTGCAAACCACAGAAGGCTGGTTCCATCCCGACGTATCAGGCCACTTTGCGTGTCTATGGATGAGCCCGGGCCGTTGGCGTTTACTGATAGAGAGGAGCTGACTGCCAGCTGTCTGCGTGGACCGTGGTTTCTGACGCCTCTGCCCCTTGATCCTCGCTTCCTCCTCCCCCCGCCCCCCCCCCAACTTTGGTACCTGTCAGGTGCAGTATCACCTGCAGGGATGATGTTGCTTCATCTTTTCCTTGTATTCAAGCTACCACAAAGTTCACACCCACAGTTCTAGACTCGTGATCCCGCCTCAGCCTTTTGGCTCAGACCAAGAGTCAAGGACGGGACTTGCGAAGTGGAGTGCGTCAGGGGAAGAGGGACATGTGCTGGCCGTCTCACTTACCTGTGGTATGGAGGGTAACCGAGCTCCAAGGAGAGGCAAGGACAGAGTCAAGCAGGGGAGTAAGAAACAGGGGTGGGGGGGTCAGGCACGTGGGCGGGCCTCGGTCGTGTGGGCGGGCATGGCCGTGGGAGCTCCAGGTGCTGGGCCTCGGGACCGGCAGCACGGTGGCCAGGAGACTCAAACCACAGTGATGCAACTTAAAACTGTGCTTATGGGGGCTGGAACGATGGCACAGCGGGGAGGGCGTTTGCCTTGCACGCGGCCGACCCGGGTTCGATTCCCAGTATCCCATAGGGTCCCCCAAGCACCGCCAGGAGTCATTCCTGAGTGCAGAGCCAGGAGTAACCCCTGAGCATCACTGGGTGTGACCCAAAAAGGAAAAAAAAAAGAAAAAAAAACTGTGCTTATGGAGAACACAGGCCTGGGGGCACTGGTGGGAGGTGCCCCCAGGCCTGTGTAGGGGGTCGTGGACGCTGACAGGGGGTCGTGGACCCTGGCGGAGGGTCATGGGCACTGCTGGGGAATCAGTGCTGGGATGCTTGTGCCTGTGACCAACTTTGTAAATCATGGTGGCTTCAATAAAATAGTTTAAAATAGCAGTAAAGGGGCCGGAGCGATGGCACAGCGGGGAGGGCGTTTGCCTTGCACGTGGCCAACCCAGGTTCGATTCCCAGCATCCCATATGGTCCCCTGAGCACCACCAGGAGTAATTCCTGCGTGCAAAGCCAGGAGAAACCCCTGTGCATCACCGGGTGTGACCCAAAAAAAGCAAAAAAAAAAAGCAGCAAAATAGTCGCAATGTTCTACGTTATATCCCTTTTCTATTTCGCTTTTTTTTCTGATCAGGGACCAAAGCCAGGGCCTCACGCGTGCAGGGCAGGTGCTCCAGCCCGAAGCCGCCACGTCGGCCTCCCCCCGACAGCCCGCTCACAGCTGAAGCCAGGAATCCTCTGTCCAGGTGGGGCCCCGCTGGCCCCTCTTTCTTCTCGCCTTCTCCGTTCCTTAGTGTCGCGCGTCTCCTGCCTGTCGCAGAAGACCCCTCAGCACGTCTCGGGAAGCAAGTTCAGTGGCCAAGGGTTCCATCACCCAGTATTTGTCTGCGATGGAAAATGCCTTTTTCCACTCTTTGCATCTGAACGACAGTCTGGCCGCAGGGCACTCTCCGTTAGGAACCGTTTTTGTCCGACGCTTGGGCTATACCACGCCGTCCCACCTGACCCGTAGCGTCGTGTCTACGAGATCCGCCGGGGGGCGCGGGGGTCCCCTCAGACGGGGAGCTCGGCACTGGGACAGAGTCCTGCGGCGTCTCTGCTGGGTCTGTTTTCTCCGGGACTCTGAGTTCCCGGGTGTGGGAATCTCTCTCCTCGGCGCGGGGCGTTCCCAGACATCACCTCAACTAACTGCTTTGCCTTGTCCTCTCAGGAGCTCCTTGGAAACTCGCTCCTTTTAATGCTGTCCCACAGATCTTTTATTAACCCCCCCCGCCCGCCCCTCCCCCGTCCCCCTTACCCGCCCGCCCGCTGCCCTGTCCCTCAGCTCTCACTCGCAGTTGGCGTGCCCACTGCTGCCCAGCCCCTTACTCTGCAGCCTTTATTCTCGCTGGTTTGGGTCTGCATTTCTTTTTTTTTTTTTTTTGAGTCACACCCGGCGATGCACAGGGGTCACTCCTGGCTCTGCACTCAGGAATTACTCCTGGCGGTGCTCAGGGGACCCTATGGGATGCTGGGAATCGAACCCGGGTCGGCCACATGCAAGGCAAACGCCCTCCCCACTGTGCTGTCGCTCCAGCCCCCAACAGGTCTATATTTCTCTTGTACTTTCTCCAGCCGGGTGAAAGTTCCCTTCCTCTGAGCTCATTCCAGTGCTCCCGTGGATCGTGGCTCCGAGTCCTTCTCCGCAGAAGCTCCCCGAGTCAGACTCGGGGGCGCCTCGTCCGTCGGAGCCGGGGAGTCCCTCCAGCCCCGCAGCCTCGCTGACCCTGGCGGGGCGGCAGCTCCGTGGCACCCTGAGTCGACACTCACCTGCAGGCTGTCCTCTGCCACGCGCTCGTCAGCACCCCGTGGAGCTGTGTCCTGCCCACGCTCGGGGGCGCAGGCCGGGCAGGCAGGTGGGGCCCCTTCCTCTCGGCCCCCAAACGGGCACCTTAGAGAGAAAGGGGGGGAGACTCCCGATAACAATGGTGTCCCGATAACAACAATGTCCCGATAACAATGACTGTGTCGAGACACTGGTGTAAGCCAAGTAGAGAGTCTGGGGGAAACTGTCTGCCACACGGGGGGAGGGGTGCGATGGGGGGGACTGGGGACATGGATGGGGGAGAGTGTGCACGGGTGGAGGGACGGGTGTTCGGTCATCGTGTGACCGAAACTCAAGCATGAACGCTTTGTAACTGTAGCTCACGGTGACTCGATTAAAAAAGTGAAATAAAATAAATATAAGTCTGCACTGGATTACAGGCCATAATGCCTTAGAGGAGAGGGAGAGACAGAGAGGGAAAGAGAGAGAGAGAGAGGGAGGGAGGGAGGGAGGGAGAGAGGGAGGGAGGGAGGGAGAGAGAGAGAGAGACAGAGAGAGAGAGAGAGAAAGAGAGAGAAAGTGCCTGTCCTGGAACAGACTGGGGGTGTCCCAGGAGGGACCCAGGGACACGGGCTGTGGGAAACGTGCGCAGGTGAAGAGACCGTGTTGGAACATTGCTGAAACCCAGCCATGAGCAACTTTGTAACTGTGATCCGATTTAAACTTGTTTAAGTTGACTAAAATGTAGCACTGTCACCTTGGCGCTGTCGTCCTGCTGCTCATGGATTGCTCCAGCAGGCACCTGTAACGTCTCCATTGTGAGAACTATTGTTACAGTTTTCGTATGTCAAATACGCCAGGGATAGCTTGCCAGGCTCGGCCGTGCACCAGGCTCTCCAAGAGGGACGGAGGAATCGAACCCAGGTCAGCCGCGTGCAAACCCTACCCGCCGTGCTATCACTCCAGTCCAAGTTGATTAAAATAAATTTAAAAATTAAAACGAAGAAGGGAAGTCTGCCGCGCAGACGGGCACCACAGGAGTGTCCTGGGGCCCGCAAGGCTCAGAGGCCAGCACCCCCCCAGCCCCGGGCCCACCAAGGGCCCTGCTGGCGCCTTCCAGCTCACACGGCACCATATTCCCTGTGGTCAAGGAGCACTTTGGCCCCGGCTTTGCCCTCACTGAGGACAAGGCCAGGCGCCGGACAGTGTGAGCGGCCATCTGGCTCTGCCCCGCCAGCCAGAGAGGGGACGGGACAGACCGTGGGGCCGCAGCTGAGCCCCCCGCGGAGTCTTTCTGGGCCCGGCGTCTGCCTCCTCCACCGGCAAGAAGCCGTGATTAATGTCCCCCTCTTGTCTCCTGATGAAATGCCCAGCGGCCGGCGAGCACCGGTGCCGGAGCATCTTAAGCTTATTTAATTATGTTTATTAGAATCAGCGTCTCCTGACACGGAATCGCCCGAGCGCCCTGCAAAAATTCTATAAAGCTAATTTATGAGGCCGTTTTCTCTCCTGGCTCTGCACGCCCGGGTCTTCCTCTGCAAGATGCCACTTTCTTGTTCTAAAACTCTGCGCGTGCGGCTGGCTTTGTCCTCCGCTGGGCCTTGTCGGAGGGAGGCGGCCGCTCTGGCCTTTAGGGTCCCGGCCTGGAGGGCTTCGGGGACCAGGTGGGGACGCAGCCACAGCCCGCCCCGGCCGTCAGCAATCTCCCTCTCCTGACTTCGCCTTCCCGGGGAGGAGAGCCTTTCCCAAGCCGTGTCTGCGTCCTGGTTTAAATATCACGCTCGGGGCCGGGGCCATAGCACAGCGGGGAGGGCATTTCCCTTGCACGTGGCCGACCCGGGTTCGATTCCCAGCATCCCATAGGTTCCCCGAGCACCGCCAGGAGTAATTCCTGAGTGCAGAGCCAGGAGTAACCCCTGAGCATCGCCGGGTGTGACACTAGATATATACACACATATGTACAGTGAGCTAGTGAGCGGGCGGCCCCTCCCTGCACCCCCACACTGCCCCTCCCCCCGCAGAATGAGGGACCCTTCCAGGACCACCTGTGGCCCCGTGTCCTGGCCCCCGGGCTCTCACCCTGTGCCCGTGCTCCCCACCCAGCCCCACCCCTCTGTGGCTGTCACCCTGTGGCCCGTGCTCGGCCAGGCTAAAGGTTCTGCGTGTGGGATCAGGCCCCGGCCCGGCCGTGGCACGTGGCCGTGGGTGTGCAGCAGTGGGCAGCGGCAGGCAGAGGTGGGCAGAGGTGAACAGAGGCGGGCAGAGGTGGACAGGGGTGGGCAGAGGTGGACAGAGGCGGGCAGAGGTGGACAGTGATGGGCAGAGGTGGACAGTGGTGGGCAGAGGTGGACAGGGGCGGGCAGAGGTGGACAGTGGCGGGCAGAGGTGGACAGTGGCGGGCGCTGCCCTCGCCCCGGGCATCCTGGGTGTTCTCCGGCTGCCGACTCGGCAGGAAGCATCTGGAAGGTTCTCCTGGAGCAACCGCTGCCGCCAGGAACAAGGCCTGTGAGACACCTGCTCCGGAACCTTCAGGAGCCTTCCGGAAGGAGCCCCAGCTCAGCGGGGAGGGCGATGGCTGGCACCCGGCCAGGCGGGTCCCGGCCCCTGCTTGAGCCCTGCCCGTGCGGGACCCGCGAGCGGCAGGAGCTTCCTCTCTGCAGTCGGGTGAAATCCACTGGGCCTGACTTGATTTCCCCACTCGCCTGTGCTGCGTGCCTGTCACCTGCCTGCTGCCGGGGCCCTCAGGGGAAGCGCCGGTCCCACCCTTCTCCCGAGGCCGGCGGGCTGAGGTGCCTCCGTGTGCCCGGGTGCCGGGACTCTGGCGTGTGGACATCTCCCGGGAGGGCGTCCCCTCGGGGCGGGTGACCGAGTCTTCCACAGCGCAGAGGCCTTTCAGCGTGGGACGTTCCCGGAAGGAGACCTGGGGGCGGCCAGCATGTGAAGGAACACACGTGGCGCCCCCGCCCAGAGCCGGCCCGAGCGTGTCCGGCCGTGAAGGCCACAACAGGCCGGGGCAGAGCCCAGCCAGATGCTCAGCCACAGCTTCAGAGCGAGGAAAGGGGAGCCGTCCTCGGATGCTGACCGCCCCGTGACCCTCGGCCACCTCCTGGCACCTCCAGAATGTGCCGGCGGGGACTGATGGAAACTTCAGGTGGGACCCAGGGCCCGGATTACAGGACGCCAGGAAGGACAGCGGCCACCCCTGAGGCTCCACTCCCAAGCGTGGGAGACCCCGAAACTGACCTTCCCCACCCCCCTCTTGCTCCAGGGGGAGCCGGATAAAAAGATCAGCGAGCACTGAGCCAGGAGCACGTCGCATCAATGGAGGCTACCTTGAGACTGGGGGCAGAGTCCAGGAGTGACTGCGGGCAGTGTGGACGGCGGCCAGGGACGGGGACCGCACACAGAGACCAGGGGCACTCAGGGAGGTGGACAGAGCAGAGACCGCATCTTACGAGGGGTTTTCGGACGCCAGGAAGGACGGTGGAAAGGACGGGTCAAGCGCTCGGCGCCGGGAGATCAGAGCCCCTTGGTCAGCGAGGACATTTAAAAAGAGTAAAAAGGTTCCCGAGTCCATGAGAACAAAGACACGGGCGTCAGGACACGCAACTGAGTCGGGGCGCGGAGGGTCGTGGCCACCCAGGTCAGAGCAGGACGAGCCCAGACCCACGGCCCAGACTCACAGCTTGAGCATGAGGGGAAGAGCGAAAACTCGGAGTAAAAGGAACTGATCGAAGTAGCAGGAACCAAGACAGCCGCCCAAAGCGTCAGCGAAATCAGGGGCTGGTTGCTCGGGACCGACAGACCCTCAGCTAGACCCACAGGAGGGGAGGGGGCGAGCTGGGGGCCAGCAGCTCGGAGAGGAAAGGGGGAGACGAGAACTGACTCGAAACACAGAATCATGGGCGGTTTCTGTGAACAATGCTCTGCCCGGAGCCGAGAGAGAGAGAGAGAGAGAGAGAGAGAGAGAGAGAGAGGAGAAAGAAAGAAAGAAAGAAGAAGAAAGAAAGAAAGAAAGAAAGAAAGAAAGAAAGAAAGAAAGAAAGAAAGAAAGAAAGAAAGAAAGAAAGAAAGAAAGAGAGAGAAAGAAAGAGAGAGAAGAAAGAAAAGAAGGAAAGAAAGAAAGAAAAAGAGAGAGAGAAAGAAAGAAAGAAAGAAGGAAGGAAAGAAAGAAAGAAAGAGAAAGAAAGAGAAGAAAGAAAGAAAGAGAGAGAGAGAAAGAAAGAAAGAGAAGAAAGAAAGAAAGAAAGAGAGAGAGAGAAAGAAAGAGAGAGAAGAAAGAAAGAAAGAGAGAGAGAAAGAAAGAGAGAGAAGAAGAAAGAAAGAAAGAAAGAAAGAAAGAAAGAAAGAAAGAAAGAAAGAAAGAAAGAAAGAAAGAAAGAAAGAAGGAAAGAAAGAAGGAAAGAAAGAAGGAAAGAAAGAAGGAAAGAAAGAAAGAGAAAGAAGAGAAGAAGAAAGAAAGAAAGAAAGAAAGAGAGAGAGAGAAGAAGAAAGAAAGAAAGAAAGAAGAAAGAAAGAAAGAAGAAGAAAGAAAGAAAGAAAGAAAGAAAGAAAGAAAGAAAGAAAGAAAGAAAGAAAGAAAGAAAGAAAGAAAGAAAGAAAGAAAGAAAGAGGAGCTGGAGCGATAGCACAGCGGGGAGGGCGTTTGCCTTGCACGCGGCCGACCCGGGTTCGATCCCCAGCATCCCATATGGTCCCCTGAGCACCGCCAGGAGTAATTCCTGAGTGCAGAGCCAGGAGTAACCCCTGAGCATCGCCGGGTGTGACCCAAAAAGCAAAAAAAGAAAGAAAGAAAGAAAGAAAGAAAGAAAGAAGAAAGAAAGAAAGAAAGAAAGAAAGAAAGAAAGAAAGAAAGAAAGAAAGAGAGAGAGAGAGTCACGTTCTAGGAGGAGAGGGACAGACACAGACGGACCGCACTCACCTGTGGGACACGAAATATCCTAACAGGAGACTGACGGCCAAGGACGGTAGAGAAAAGGCGTCAGCAGAAGGACACGGCCGAGGGCACAGGTCGCCTTCCGTGGGGTGTTTCGCTGCAACCCCCCCCCCCCCCGCCACTGTTAAGCCAAGTCAACGAAAACGGTACCAAGTGCAGCGGCCCAGCCGAAGGGGCGGGCTCCTGAATGCGCCCAAATTGAAGCGAGCATTTGAAGATATTTTTAACGGCCCGCGCGCGGTGCCATAAAGGGGTCGACACACATTTCCAGGGGCTGGGATAGGGACAGACTCTTTCACAGCTATGAAATTAGATTTAAAAATCAATAAGGAAACAAAGCAAAAGTGTTCATTTGGAAATGTGTCCTGCTCCCAAATAACTGACGAGTGATATTAAAGGAAATCGCCGTGGAAGCCAGACGAGCGTTAAGACGGAGGATAATGAGAACACGCAGACCAGGCCCGGGACACAGCTGACGCGGCCCTGAGGAAAATGCTCTGCAGGGCTCAGTGCTCCTGCTCCGTGGAAGCTGAAAGGCACAGAGAGGGTCTCAGGGGGCCCAGCACAGGCAGGGGCCGGACGGGGGGCCAGAGAGAGCACAGCGGGTGGGGCCTGGCGGGCAGCCCACGGCGGGGCTTCAACCCCAGCAGCATCAGGAAGGAACCCTGAGCACTGAGCCAGGAGTAACCCTGGACACAGCCAGGTGTGGGGAAGGAGGAAGGAAGGGAGGGAGGAAGGGTGGGAAGGGAAGGAGGGAGAGAGAGGAAGAATGGAAGGAGAGAGAGGGAGGGAAGGAGGGTGGAAGGGAGGGAGGAGAGTGAGATGGAGGGAAGGAAGGAAGGAAGGAAGGAAGGAAGGAAGGAAGGGAGGGAGGGAAGGAAGGAAGGAAGGAAGGAAGGAAGGAAGGAAGGAAGGAAGGGAGGGAGGGAGGGAGGGAAGGAGGAAGGAAGGGAGGGAAGGAGGAAGGAAGGGAGGAAGGGAGGGAGGGAGGGAGGAAGGAAGGAAGGAAGGAAGGAAGGAAGGAAGGAAGGAAGGAGGGAGGGAGGGAGGGAGGGAGGGAGGGAAGGAAGGAGGGAAGGAAGGAGGGAGGGAGGGAGGGAAGGAGGGAAGGAAGGAAGGAAGGAGGGAGGGAGGGAGGAAGGAAGGAAGGAAGGAAGGAAGGAAGAAAGGAGGGAGGGAGGGAGGGAGGGAGGAGGGAGGAGGAGGGAAGAGGGAGGGATGGGGAGGAGGGAGGAGGAAGGAGAGAGGCAGGAGGGAGGGAAGGGAGGAGGGAAGGGGATGAGGGAAGGGGAGGAAGGAGGAAGGGAGGGAGGAGGGAGGGAAGGGGAGGAGGGAGGGAGGGAGGTAAGGAAGGGGAGGAGGGAAGGGGAGGAGGGAAGGGGAGGAGGGAAGGGGAGGAGGGAAGCGGAGGAGGGAGGGAGGGAGGAGGGAGGGAAGGGGAGGAGGGAAGGGGAGGATGGAAAGGGAGGAATGAGGAAGGAAGGGAGGAGTAAGGGAGGAGGGAGGGATGGGGAGGAGGGAAGGGGAGGAGGGAAGGGGAGGAGGGAAGGGGAGGAGGGAAGGGGAGGAGGGAGGGAGGGGGAGGAGGGAAGGGGAGGAGGGAGAGGGGAAGAGCACAGATCCGGCCATTGGGCCGCACTGCCCTGACGTCCCGGCTGTGCCCTGAGCTCCTGTGTCCCCGCCCAGCGCCCCTGGACAGGTGCCGGCCCCACGATGCGCGTCTCCGCCGTGTCCTTGGACTGGAGGGACAGTGGGTGGCGTGGGGGGCGAGGGTCACTCCTTGGGGTCTCCCCCCTGCAGAGGAGGTGGCCAGTGTGTCCCCGGCGGGGGGCCCGGCCTCTCTGCCCACCCGGGCCGTCCCGGAGAGGAAATTGAGGCCACTCCCCGCCCAACCCGCAGGATCCGGCGTTCTCCCCGGCACGGGGCGCGGGGTGGGGGTGCTGAATCATGCCAGTCCCTGCGAGGCTGGGGGGCCCCGGGGGTGATCTCAAAAGGCAGCCGGGGGCAGTGGCGCGGGTGAGGGCGGGCAGGCGTCAGGAGCAGCTGTGCGCCCCGAGGCCACAGGCCCTCCGTCCCGACCCCCCCTGCCCTGCGTGTGATGCTCTCAGGGGAGCCCCTGGCCCTCCGCTCTGCGGGGCTGGTCTCACCCTGCAGGGCCCGGGGCGTCGCCTCAGCTGGCGTCTCCCTCCTGGGCCCCGGTGGGGTGCATGGAACGTTCCAGAGACGCCTCTGCTCCGAGACACAGACCCAGCCTGGGACGGCCGTCCCCGCACCTGTGAGCCCATCAGGGCTGCTGGCCCCAGGGCCGGGCCTGGTGGCCCCAAGGTTGGGCCTGGTGGCCCCAAGGTCGGGCCTGGTGACCCCAAGGTCGGACCTGGTGGCCCCAAGGTTGGGCCTGGTGGCCCCAAGGTCGAGCCTGGTGACCCCAAGGTCAGGCCCGGTGGCCCTGGCACTGCCCGCCCCCCCCCCAGAGGAGCTGACCCTCGGCCCTGCTCCGTCCTCCTCCTCT